>NC_063449.1:21141368-21441368 GCF_020379485.1 Brassica napus
TACCTGAGATAAGACATGTACAGCATAGCTCAGCTCCGGCCTTGTGATCGTGAGGTACACGAGCCGTCCTACCACTCTTCTGAACTTCTCTGGATCCTTAAACATAGGTCCTTTATCTCCCAATAATTTGTGATTCTGCTCCATTGGAGTTGCTACCGGTTTACAACCCAACAATCCCGATTCAGCAACGATCTCCAGCGCGTACTTTCTCTGTGTGAGGAACATCCCCATTGGTCCACGTGCCATCTCTATACCGAGAAAGTATTTCGCTTTGCCTAGATCCTTCATCTTGAAGCAATCACTCAAGTAAGCCTTGAACTTCATCATCATCCTCAAGTCATTACTCACAAGTATCATATCATCCACGTAGATCAAGACTCTCAAGCTTTTACCGTCTTTGATAAACGTGAATAATGAGTAGTCAGAGTAAGATTGCTTGAAACCGAAACGCTTGAGTGCAGTGGTGAGCTTTGCAAACCAACATCTTGGTGCTTGCTTCAACCCGTAAAGAGACTTTCTTAGCTTACACACTTTCGTTGGACTATCACCGTAGAAACCAGGGGGCATTTTCATGTATACTTCTTCTTTCAATTCTCCATGCAGGAAGGCGTTGTGTACGTCCATCTGGTGTATCTCCCAATTCTTCGCGACTGCTACTTCCAACAGAGTTCGAACTGTGGTTATTTTAGCGACAGGCGCCAAGGTTTCTCCATAGTCTCTTCCTTCTACTTGTCTATTACCACACACCACCAGCCTTTCCTTGGATCTCTCCATCGTTCCGTCAGCATTGAACTTGTATTTGTACACCCACATACACGCTAGTGCCTTCTTCCCTCTTGGCAATTCCGTAACATCCCAAGTTCTCTGATCTTCCAGAGCAACTACTTCAGTTGACATTGCTCCATTCCATATGGGATCTAACATCGCTTCTCTCCAGTTCCGTGGTTCTACATACGATGAAAGAGCTGCAAGAAATGCTTGGTGTTTCTCGGAAAACACCGCATCATTAACATAAGCCGAAATAGGATAGGAGCAGGCAGAGTTACCTGGACTCTTTTCTGAGTTCCGTGAAGGAGCGGGATGAACTGGAGGTGAGTTGTGTTTATCGAGAGTGCAGCTTGCGTTGTAAGTCAAGTAGTCGCGCAACTTCACTGACGGCCTAGTAACCCGTTGTCCTCTCCCGAGACTTTCTTCAAGAGCTCGCTCACTTTCCTTATTTTGATTCGCATCACTAGCTTGTGACTGCGTCGTCGTTGCTGGCTCGACAACTGGTGTTACCGTTGATGTCGTCATCTCTGTTTCAACTTCGTCACTTACTAATTCTTTCTCCGCTACAGAAACATCATTACTCCCCCTGGAGTCCAGCACTTGCTCCGGTTCCTCACTATAGTCAATATTCAGAGGAGAAGGATTGGCTGGAGCTTCTGTACTCTGGGAAACTTCTTTGTACGGGAACGTTTTCTCGACAAACTCCACGTCACGCGAGACAAAGAACTCTTCACTATCCAAGTCGTATAACTTCCATCCTTTTTGCCGAAGGGATAGCCAACAAAGATGCATCTCCTGCTTCTAGCCTTGAACTTGTCTTTGTCACGCAATGACTTGTGAGCGAAGCAAAGACACCCGAACGTTTTAATACTCTCATATGACGGACGCTTTCCATACAAGCATTCGTAGGGTGATTTACCGTGAAGAAGACTAGAAGGGGTTTGGTTTATCACATGTGCTGCGGTGAGAACACTCTCGCCCCAGAACTTGATCGGAAGATTTGCCTGAAACATTATTGATCTCGCAACATTGAGAATGTGTCGGTGCTTCCTCTCCACTCTACCATTCTGCTGTGGAGTCGCTACACAAGACGTGTGATGCACGATCCCGTTCTCTGCAAAATACTTCGACAAACAAAGAAACTCCGTTCCATTGTTGCTGCGTACAGTCCGAACTGGATGCCCAAACTAACGGAGCACAAGGTTACAGAAGTTTGGCAAGACGGTTTTCACTTCCGATTTTTCGAGTAACAAATGTATCCACACTGCTCGTGAGAAATAATCTACGATCGTTAGGAAATAAATAGCACCACACGAGGCTGGTTCGCGATAGGGACCCCATAAATCAACATGAATTAACTTGAAAGGTACTGAATCTTTATTAGAACTCTCGGGAAAAACACCACGAGTCTGCTTTGATTTAAAACAAATGTCACAACCTCCAAACTTGTCGGAGTTGCTTGAAACACCAGATAAAAATGGTAAAAATCCTAAAACACCAAAAGACGGATGCCCCAGTCTGCGATGCCACAAAGCCTTCTCCTCCGCGGCTTTAACCCTGAGACCTCGCCTGACTGTCACATCTCGATAAACATACACACCGTTCCGTTCTTCACCGGCTCCAATCAGGGTCCTCGTAAAACGGTCCTGCAAAACACACAGTGTATCAGAAAACACGGCAAAACATCCTGTCTGCTTTAGCAATTTCGCCACAGACAATAATGTACAATTCAGATCGGGAACTAATAAAACATTAGGCAGTATCAGTTTCTCCGACAGTCGCAGCACACCGCAGCGAGTAGCCTGAACTGCACTTCCATCTGCAAACCTTACTGGACAACCAACGACATCACACATATCACTGAGCAAACGAGCATCCCCAGTCATGTGATGTGATGCTCCAGTGTCGAGAATAACCTCTCCCGTCTGTTTCTTACCATTTAGCTTGTCTGGTATCGGTTGAGACTTCTGCTGCTCCAGGAGTGCAGTCAATGAGGCCCACTGATCCGCCGTCAACGTAGGAACATTCGTCCCACCAGAAGGTTGAGCCTGCATTGCATTTGAACGTGGCTGGTTACTGCGTCCACGCCCTCTGCCTCCTCTGGCTCGTCCGCTCCGATCTCCCCCTTGGTTACGCTCAGTCCACCAGTCAGGAAACCCAATGATCTGCCAGCACTCTTTCTTCTCGTGCCCTGTCCTACCGCAATGAGTACACACCATACCACCTCGACTCTTTGCTACAGCAGAAAGCAAGCTATTGTCTGACTGAGACGGCTCTGTTTTGGCCACAAAACCAACTGCATCTTCCCTTGTCTCGACACGAGTTGAAAGAAGCCTCCTCTCTTCTCACACAACTCTTTGATAAACAGAGTTTAAATCTGGTAACTGATCCAAACCAATTATGTTGGTGCAGACATTACCAAACCGTGCGTCATCAAGCCCCATGAGAAACATGTGGACTTTCTCTTCTTCATAGTCTTGACTGATCTTCGCCGAAGCTCCGCAGGTACACGCCGGAAGGGGCTTGTAGTTCAGCAGCTCCTCCCACTTAGATGAGAGCCGTACGAAATAGTCCAGCACACTTGAACCTTCTTGCTTGCACTCTGCTAGTTCTGCTCTCAGCTGATGCACGCGCACCGCGTTCCCAATCGAAAATCTCCGCTTGACGTCATTCCACATCTTGTAAGCATCCGGTGTGAACGTCACAGTGGATCGCACAGTTGGAGATATCGAGGATCGAATCCATCCTACGATCATGGAGTTGACTTGTTTCCACAGCTCAGCCTCCGTTGGTTTCTCCTCCTCATCCGGCATCAACAAGGTGCCATTGATGAATCCGATCTTACGCTTAGCACGTAGCGCATTCTCCATTTCCAAAGCCCACTAGGCATAGTTCTCACCAGTCAACGAGACTGGTGTGATAGACACGCCTGGATTGTCAGACGATGCTAAGAAATACGGAGACGACGTGATACTCGACGTCGTAGTATTCTCGCTGCTACCAGCAGTCGCAATGATTTCTCCATTTGTCATGATTTACGATCTCTCTAAAACTTTTGATCGTTGTTACACAAGCTCTGATACCATGTAAACTTAGAGAGAAAGTGTATTTGGTAAACTGTCTGTCATTCTCATTGATCACGTAGGATACATATACTCGACCACCATATCTTTACAAGGAGATTCTACTATATCTACAGCTACCCTTACATCATTATCTTCCAATATATTGTACTTATCTCAACAACCCGAGACTTATCTCATCGGTTTGGTTCAGTAGACTTTACTTAACCATATCACCCTTAACAATTTCTCAAGAATCATGAGATTCTACATAGTGAATCTCTCAGCCCATTTTGAGATATGAAGATAATACACACACCTGCTTACATACAAGTCTAAATATTTATTCTTGACACTATTATAAGCGTTGTATCCCTATCAATTTATAAGCGTATACAAAACCAAGTCTTATCTAACGGAAATGACATAACTTCACAATCATATAGGTAAATACTTTCACTCATGCACTTACAAATGCACTTTTTCAAAATACTTATTAAGAATAATATTTCAACGAATATTAAGAATAATATTTCAACGAATCTTTTTCTTTCAGGTCCACATGCATTGGGATTCATATAAACACGTGTCAATCTTCCAGCACATACCTTTGGTTTGATTATTTCAGTTATTTCAGATAAAATATATGGCATTTCATGTAATATATCAGGTAACTATGATGATTTGAATAAAAACCTTGCATAGTTTTGATTATTTTAGATATTTCGGATAAAAATATATGGACAATTTCAGATAAAAATATCTAAATAATTTCAGAAAATTTTGGGTAGTTCAAAAATATTTTTTTGATAATTTTCTTTTCAAATACTTTAAGATTCTTTTAAATTTAATAGATTTTTAAATTATATATATATATATATATATATATATTTATATTTATATACATATTTCTTTATATTTTATATATTTGGTTATCCATTTGGTTCTCAGTTTGATTACTGTTTGATTTGGTTAATTCAGATATAAAATTTGGTTTCGTTCTAGTTTCAGTCATTTCGGTTCCCTTGGGTCTGAATTTTCAGTTCTGATTTTTTACCGAGACCTAATTCTACCAACATAACAGAGTTTCAGTGTGGAAACTTTATTTATCAAATTTTTTTCTTCAGAATTATCATAAAGCTCTTCAGACAAATGTACACAGGGCAAAAGAAAAGCAACATTAATTCACATATACAATAGACATACTTTTAACCGGAACCATTTACCCGAACAGGATCCGACCCGAAATGGACCAGTTCGGTTCGGTTTCGGATATAGCCATATTACCCGATGGGTCATAGCTTCAAATATCCGTGGGTATCGGGTCGGTTCTGGTTATTACCCGAAACCCAATCGGATACCCACTTAAACCGAAATTGATAGCCTAAAACCCAGAATATTAGAAAAAGTGCTATCACCACAACTCGAACCCAGGTTGGATAGGTTGAAAGGTGGCTATGTTACCACCAGACCATTTCAACTTATATGTATTCTTCTATATTATAAATATATATAGTATTTCAATATTACATTTTTATAAAATTGACATTTTTGGGACTCGAACCCGGGTTTGCCACACTAAAAGTAGAGTATGTAACTATTGAACCACTTCAATTTACATGTAAATTATTTTATTTAGTAAATATGTATATTATTTACATAATAAATGGGTATCCGGAACCGGTGGTATCCGACCCAGAATTTACCAAGTACTTATTGGATAGAGAATTCATTTATCCGAAAGACCCGGACCCGAATGGATCTTACCCGAACCTGATCCGAATATCCGAAGTCCCAGGCCTAATAGACATCAACTAACATTGACTTAGGAACTAAATTCCACATTGACTTAGTGAACATATGTATCCCAATCCAGGAATTTTAAACTCTATGTTTCATACGTTTACGATTCTAGATCAAATACATAAGGACATGAATATTTATGTAAGAATCTTAATTTATATTATTTATTCAAAATTAATATACAAGGACATAAATTTCGTAAGATGGTTTTTTTGCAGTGTTTTTAAAACCGGACCGGAAGCTGAACCGGAAATATTTTGGGTCACGGTTCAATATGGTTCGACCGGGTCAAACCTGGTTCAATAATATGGTTTAATTTTTTTTTAGTATTAAATATAAAAGTAATATTAGTAAACATGATGCATAATTAAAATATTAATCAATTTTGAACATAAAATATTATAAATATAAATTAGTTTCTTGTTTATATGGATGCTTTATAGATTTTTGATAGTTTTAGTGGTTTTTATTGGTTTAATAAATTTGAAATATAATCCGGCTATGTGGCCGGTTCTTGGTCGAACCAATTACTAGACCAACCCGGCTATATAACCGGTTCATGGTCGAACCCGGTCCAACCATCGGGTCGGTCCGGTTTTAAAAACACCGTTTTTTTGTGTATTTTCGTGTTACATATATGGAGGAAAAAATGGTATTTGAGATTTTTCAAAAAAAGGAAAAAAACAGCAGAAAATAGAGATTGGTTCAAAATGTCGTTATAATAGCTTGAGCGCCAAAAAACAATCAGTCACACGAAACTATAACTAACTTTCCTTCTCTGCCTTCACCTTCCATTCTCTGCATCTTCTTTACCGATTCGCTTAAACAAGGTAGTTTCGATTCTCGTCTTCTTTCTATCCATTCCAGAGATTCGACGCTGCTCATATCTTTGTTGATTCTTCTTGTACAGTAGTACCTCTAACCTCATCGAAGAAACAATGGCGCCTGAAGATGAAGAAGTCCATAACGATCTTACCGAGCAACTGGTGAAGACATCAGAGAGTGACGAGCACGCCGAGTTCAAGGGAGCTTCTTTCAACGGAGCGGTACTCAACCTCGCAACAACGATCATCGGTGCTGGTATCATGGCTTTGCCCGCGACGATGAAGATCCTCGGACTCGTTCCCGGAATCGTGATGATCGTTCTCATGGCTTTCTTGACCGAAAAGACGATTGAGATCTTGCTCAGGTTTAGCGGAATCGGGAACGCGAGATCGTACGGTGCTTTGATGCAAGATTCTTTCGGTAGACCTGGAAGGATTGTGTTGCAAGTCGCTGTTCTTGTTAGCAACATTGGGGTTCTGATCGTTTACATGATCATCATCGGTACGTTATCTTTGATACTAATCACAGAAACGTAGCTTTGATCTTTGCGTTGGTTAACAGCTCTTGTTTGGGGGTAAAGGTGATGTTTTTGAGGATATGCTTGAAGAACGGCTTGGAAAAACCTGGTGGGACCAGAGAACTATCGTTCTTCTCTTTACAACATGTGTCTTTGCTCCATTCACAGCCTTCAAGCAGATTGGTTAGTAAAGTAGTACAATGTGTTGCTTACTTCTCTTAGAATTGAATGTGATTGATTTATGCTTCATTGCAGATGATTTGAGATTCGCATCTGCCACATCACTTGCTCTAGCGGTTCTTTTTCTTGTCATCACTGGGGCAATCGTCGTTACAAAGTTTTTCAGCGGTGGTTTGATGAAGCCAAAACTGTTGCCAAGTTTCACTGACTTGTCATCGGTCTTGAAACTCTTCACCGTTGTTCCTGTGCTTGTCAACGCATTCATTTGTCATTCTAACGGTAACAACAACTACTCAAAACACGCCTCTTTCTCTGCTATGTGTACAAGAACTCATGTGTTTATGGTTTTGGATGTTATCAGTCCACAGTATACAGAACGAGCTTCAAGACTCCACTCGGATCAAACCTGTTGTGCGATCAGCGCTTATCATGTCCTCCTCTGTTTACATAGTGACAAGCTTGTTCGGATACCTCTTGTTCGGTGAATCTACTCGTGATGATGTTCTGAAAAACTTTGATACCCATCTTAAAATCCCTTATGGTCTGGTTATCAGTGATGCAGTCAGAGTCAGCTATGCAGCTCATCTCATGCTTGTCTTCCCTATTATCTTCTATCCTTTGCGGGTTAACGTGGACGGTCTCTTTTTCCCTACGGCTCCATCGCTTACCACCTCTAATCTGAGGTTTCGCTCCATCACTGCGGGTCTCATTGCTGTAATCTTTGTTGGTGCAAACTTCATTCCAAGCATCTGGGATGCTTTTCAACTCATTGGAGCTACAGCTTCTGTCTGCATCGGTTTCATTTTCCCTGCTGCTGTCATCTTAAAGTAAAAAGTCCTATATTGCTTCGTTAGATAAGAGACGACTGCTTTGGTAACTCTTTTGTGTTTGTTGCAGGGATCGTCATAACCGAGCGACAAAGATGGACAAGACTATAGCCATTTTCGTGATAGTCCTTGCGGTTTTCTCCAATGCAATCGCCATGTACAGTGACGTTTGCGCCTTACTCAAGAAGCACAAATCCACATTTCCAATGTGAGAAGATTGGTTTTGTTTTGTTTGCTTCTCTCTTACTCTACGTGTAACCAAAAAAGAGTTATTAGTTCTGAACAGCATTATGAATAAAGTAGATAGGAGATAATATGTTTCTTTTACTGTAAAAAAAAAAAACTTGAGAAATGTAAAGATGACCCCTGTGATGTGATTTTGATCTTGTTCAACTCTTAGAACATTATTTTGTTACAGTTGATATAATAAAAATGTCAGGTGCGTCCATGTAATCTCACTAGATTTTTTTTGCCTTTGCTTTCTTGAAAATGGTTCCAATCTTAGAACATATTTGGCTCTAGAACAATATCCAAAGTAAAATATTGTTAATTGATATAGTTTGTCATTGTGATACAAACTATAAGGAGTCATTGGGACAACTCAAAACAAAACAAGAGAGTTATAAAGAAACAGCCTTAACAAAAGGCTAGAAGAAGAATAAAGGGATGACTTTTAGGAAGTTGACTTATCTCCATCGCTGGAATTAGCCTGAGAAGGGAAGCATGGCCTCCACACAGTCTCTTTGCCAATATCCATTAATGCTATTCCATGAACAGTCAATTCTGCTCTGATCTGATCACTTTTCTCAAACTCTTTCTTCTGCCGCGCCATTATCCTTTCTTCTATCTTCTGTTCAATGTCTTCTTCGCTCAACCCTGCTCTTGTTAGTGTTTTCTGTTTCATTTCTTTCAGAATCTCGGCATAGCTCAGGGTTGTGAGCAAACCAAGCACATCGAGAACTTCCCTGGCTGCTTTCTCTATCTCAACGAGTGACACAAGCATGGACAATCGTTGTTTCTTCTGCATTTTCTGAATTTTTGACAAAATAAACAAGACAAGTTTGGTATGAAATGATTATTATTATGAATGGTTAAGTGACATACAAGAAAAGAAGAAAACCTTGAGCTTGCCGATGGAAGCATTGATGAATTTCAATGCGTCTTGATAAGCACCCGTGAGTATATGGGCAGTATTTAAATCGTCTAACATCTTAGCTTCAAACTCACTTTTGAGCTTGTTAATGACGTCTTTGGCTTCTGCAGTCCGTTGAGCTTTTCCACCGTCTTCAGCCATTGCTTCTCGATATGGCAAGAGGGCATCATCAAGATCTTGCAATGTCTAATAAACAAAGATGAGAGATGTTAGAGTCACAAGTGAATATAAATCATCACTTTGGAAAAGCCTAGCTGTACTGCACCTGATAAACGTAAAACAAAGCGTCTGACGAACTGTCTAGCTGCGACGCTGAGAAACTCAGAGGAGACCGGTAGTGTGCACTCATCAAGAAGTGCCTCAGAGCCAACGGATGGTAACTTTCTGTGATCTACACAGATTGAAACAAAATAATGTTAACAACTCTGCCTTTAACCTATGAGAACATTCAAGAAACGTACTTCTCTGATTGTTTTGAAGTTTTTCTTTGACTTTGCCATCTTCTCGTTGTTAATAGTGACATGCCCATTATGCAACCAGTAATTAACACCACCATCCTCACATGCGGCACATGTCTGAGCGATCTCGTTTTCATGGTGGGGGAATTTAAGATCTGCACCACCACCATGAATGTCAAATCTGGGAGACAGATAATGAGCACTCATGGCACTGCACTCGATGTGCCATCCCGGTCTTCCTGGACCCCATGGGCTCTCCCAGCTTGGCTCATCAGGTTTTGCAGCCTGCAACAACATAATGTTCAAACCACACTTGATCATAAACTCAAAGTTACAGAGGTTTCGAGTCTCGTACCTTCCAAAGTGCAAAATCAGCAGGGTTACGTTTTCTGGAATCAACAGCAACTCGCTCGCCAGCTCGGGTATGTTCCAGGAGCTGACCAGATAACTTACCATAGTTGGGTGATTTGTCGACAGAAAAGAACACATCGCCTTCCACAACATACCCACAATCTTTCTCAATGATCTGTAAACAGGAAACCATGTGATAAGGAGACAGAACAAACAAACAAACAAAAAAAGGGAGAAGCCTTTTATGAACTCAAACAAACCTTTAGAATCATGGTTATAATGTGATCCATATGGTCGCTGACACGAGGCTGGTGGGTGGGAAGGAGGCACTGAAGAGCACCCATATCCACCAAATACTCCTCGCAAAAGCGATTACTCAACTCTAACGGGTTCTCTCCACTCTCATTAGCACGTATGATTATCTGCAGTCCAAGATTTCATTTTAATTGCAAGAAGATTCATAAATGTCAATAAGACAAAAGAGCACACCTTGTCATCAACATCTGTGAAATTCCTGACGAAATTAACTTCGTAACTCAAATGCTTCAAGTATCTGCATAACACGCAGAGATCTAATAAACTCCAAAAGCAATTAACACTATTTGATCTAAGTATCAACACGCAAACCCCATATGCAAAAAACTCAAGCTTTCCCCCAGAAGAATTGAAATCATGGATCTAATAAGGTTAAGGAGAGACCTGTAGAGAACATCGAAGGAGACTGCGGCGCGAGCATGGCCGATGTGGCTGAAATCGTAAGCTGTGATTCCGCAGACGTACAATCCGACCTTTCCGGGAGTGATCGGAACAAAATCCTCCTTCTGCTGCGTCATAGTGTTGTAGAGCTTCAGCTTCATCTTCTCTGCATCCATATCCATCTCTCTGACTCTCACAATCGCCGCCAAGGCCAAGCTAGGAAACTAATGTGTTTAAAAACCCTTCCTTTTCTTCCTGTGGGGCTGTTACTTTATTTCAACAGTTACTGTCGTTACTTTTTTTTTTCTTTAACTATGTGTTAATTTATTGGATATCTTTTTTTTTGTTTTTATCACAAAAAAATAGTCTCTAACGAAATATGATTTGTGGAACCTCTTCGTCCAATGGTTTGACTAAGACTTCATTAATGCTTACACCAAGAGATCTGAGTTTTAATTCCCGGAGAAGACAGAATTATGCATGGTGCAAGAAGTACCATCAAGCATGAATCTCATAGGGCGGTTCAGATGATGCAGTCAGACGCGAATCTTCATACGGCAGGTAGAATTGCCGGCTGTAGAATCGTCTGTAATATTTCTCATAGTTGTAATAGCATAATTATCCAGCGTTAAAAAAAATGAAGAAAATGATCAAAATAAGTTTTATTAGACTAATGTAGACTTAGGATTTAAAGTTAAGAGGGTGGAGTTCTGGGATAAATGTTCAAACTTTAAAAAAAAAAATTAAAAATTTCAAAAAAAAAAGACTATTTTAATTTTTTTTTTTTGAAAATTATTTTTGTAACCAAAAAAAAAAAAAAAAAAACTATACGAGAGAATTGCCCTGTGCCTTTTAACAAGGTCCATGAGTTTGGTCCATTCTCAGCTGGTAAATCAAAAACAACTCGGCCTAAAACAACTCGGCCAATAGATTAGATTATAGATCAGATCAAACTAAGGATTTTGTGAATATAAATGCAAAAAAAAAGACACAAGAGAAAAAGCATTCGAAAATTAGAGAGAAGACAGACGGGTAGAAGTAGGTTTATCCTTGATTATTTGTTTTTGCTGGAAACCTTGTTATTTTCTCTTGCTTTTCGACCAAACTCTTTTGTAACTCATCACCTACTTAATCAATAAAACGTCTTTCAAATAACCCATCATCGTGTTTGCATATGAAACTTATGTGAATCCAGATACTTCCATGTCTAGGAACTGTCCATGCCTTAACTGCCTCCTACACAATTTCATTGGTTTGGTGTATGTTCGTTAAAACGTATTGCAAGTTTTTATATCTTTGTCTCACTCTTATATTGCAAAATTTAGGAAGCTTTTGTATGTGTTTTTGAAGTATGCATCAGTATTTAACAAAGGTGGGATGCATCCAATACCTTCAACTGTTGAGGCTGCTTCAGTGATGATGAGTTCCACAATTTCACTTGATGACTCATCTCTCCCTGATTTGTATCATTCTCTTCCAAGGCCGTCGCCTTGCCATGCTGAGGTAGTTCCGTTTTGCTAAGGGCTCGAGTCATTCAGGTGAAGAAGCAGAACTCTTTAGAGGTGATACTGAAATGAGATCTGAAGTTTTAGGTGGTGTAAAACAAAGAAAGTCTTCGAAGGTGGTTCTAAAAAAGCGTATTCGAAAGATTCACCCACCAATGAAACATCGAAAATGATCCTAGAGAAAGAGCTTTCTTATGCAGATTCAGATGATGAGGATATTTTCCTAACCTGCCTTGATGGTAAAATTAAAAATAACTCTTTGAATCAGTTTGTATACATCTCTTTATGCTTATTACCACATCAGTAAGAGTGGGTTAGGTTGCTAGTCTGAGCAATTAGGCCACTAAGAGAACTCTAGTGAATTTTGAAGCAGAGGATTAGGTTGCTTGTGAAGCAAACTTTGAGTGTGGATTTTTAGTAACCTTGCATTTGCAGTTTACACACCAGAGAATCCAATGATAATTTACCAAGTGTTCTCACCATTTCCAGCTTAGCTGTATTTATGTAAATTATGAATGTATGGAGAGAAGTGAAACATGTCATGTCTGTGGAAAGGTAACTTGTTGCTTTCGACAATGTTTCAACACTTGGTAATTCCATCAATATCCTTCATAGACACTAAAGTGTCGAATCTAATTGTTGCATGTGATGGCATATGATGAAATTGGCTAGGGGAAGAAGAAAAGGCAGTGAGTCTTTGCATAATTCAGAGACAAATCACTTGTACATGAAATCTTCTATGAAATTTTGAATATCCAGATGCCGTTACAGTAAATATGAGAAAGTGTGATTTCTCTTAAATTTATTGACATTATCTTTTTACATTTATCTGCAACAAGATTATTTGAGTTGAAACAAAAAATTGAATTTCTCAACAATATCTTACGGAGGACATGATTTCTTGTAGACCTTACTAGAAGATGATCTTTTGCATTTCAGAAGTCAGAGCAAGAAGAAGTAGAATGTTATTTAAAAGTACCTTTAAATGTTGTTTAGACAAAACCATCACAGACCAAACATGTATTCATTATTACATTAAGCTCTTGAAAAGTTGGAACTCAGAAGCTCAAACTACAGACAGAGCATACATAATCTCCACTTCTTTTTTTTTTCACATAATCTCCACTTAAGTTAACTGTTTTAGGTTTTAAGAAGAAGCTGCTTCAAACGCACTCTGGAATGTCTCAGGCGGCTGTGCACCGCTCAGTTTCACCTTCCCGTTGATCTGAACAAAAAATTCTAACGTAAAGAAGCAAGACTTAAGAGTAAGGATATATTAAAAATGGCGTCTGTTTCACTGTAAGCTTCACCATGATCTAATTTGTATAGTGGTAATTCAATCCACAGCACATAAACTTACAGTGTAATGTGGAACCCCAGTGATATTCTGCGAATACTTCTCCAGCTCTTCTTTTACCTTCATTACAGAAATGAACAACACATACCAGTTAATATTATCCACTAGAAGAACCAATAATGGTCACATGATTTGGCATAAATACACCTCTGTGGTTCCATTGCTGGGATCTGAGAGGAATACTTCTGCTCCGTCTATGCCAAGCTTTTTAGCCGTCTCAGCCAGAAACTCCCTGCATTCATCCACAAGATTCACATCTTACCAATTCTTCTACTTAAATCTAACTCATCATAAGCACAAAATCAAGAACTCAGCAAACAGTTTCACAGAGTGACAAAACCAACAAATTATGTAGTATACCTGTCCCCTATGTACTTTCCCTGCGTGAAGTAACCAAGACACAACTCTTCAACAAGGCTATGTTGTTTATCAGGCGCTTGTTTCCCCGTATAATTTATGAGTCTATGACTATCCAGAGTGTTCCCTCTGTTTATATCACCAAAACTTTTATAATAAAAAAAATAAAACAGAAGAAATCTCTTCTTGTTTAGAGAAGATAACTTTTGGTGCTTACGTGAGACCGGATGTGTCATACTCTAACCCAATACCTTTGAAGATCTGTAGTGAAACAAAGATTTATCTCAAGATTCTGTCAACAAGAACATAAGCTCTCTAAAATTATTAGTGAGTAAAAAAAAAACCTCAGACATTCTTCTGAACATTGCTTCAACTCTGCTTCCAAACTTTTGTCGATAAAATTCTTTCTTGTTCACACCTTCTTTGGGTGCAGATGCATCGAGGAAAAAAGGATGCCATCGGATCTACATTATCTTTCAGATATGAGCACTTTCATCGTTTGTGTAAAAATATATTATAGAGAGAGAGTTTAACCTCAAAGTTGTATTGATCTTTAGATGCATCAATGGCTTTGTCAAGATTCTTCTTTCCCACAAAGCACCACGGACACACCGTATCCGAGCTTATATCAATTTCGATGAGCTTTTTTGAAAAGTTTCTGCTTGCAGACTCGGCCATTTTTTTTTGCTAACAAATTTCATTCAAAACTCAGAAATCAAATTTGATAATTTCAAAAATAAATTAAACACATAAACTGAAACATAAAAATACATAAATCGATCTTTCATTTGGATGAACATTTTATTTGGACTTTTTGGCTTCAGTTCTTTTTTTGGATGAACATTTTCAGGTTAGAATCTCTCACGGTGAGAACGATCCACTCCAAATTATACAAATCTAAGCATTTCTATCACGTGTATCATATGATCAAAAGGTAAATTTCTGGGTTTACCTGGAAACGATTGGAGGAAGATAGATTGTGATCGTCTATGGGAGAAACAACTCGAAAGATCATATAATATACAATATGGGATTTTTGCAAAAGTGACTCAAAACTTGGAGTCAAACAGAAAACTAACCTTTTCTTTTGACTCCTTTTTTTTTTGAGATTTTAACCCCACACCTGCACTTTATCTACGAAAATGCCATTAACATTTTTTTTTTTTTTTTTTCGAAAATGGCTTCTTTACTGTCTCAACCTCATCTTCTTCAAGTATTTACAATACTGCCACTGCAATGAATAGTGGCAACAACCTTGTACGAACTGTTTGGAGCTTTTAATGCCCTTTAATGCACGTAAATCTCTTTACACTCTCTCTGTTTCAATTGTTATGAACTAAAAACAACATTTCTTTCACTTTCTCTCTATATTCATCCAAAAAACTCAAGCTTTTGATTCAAAATATGGGCTATGGTTGCAGAGCCATATTTCTTTCGTTTTGACTTACGGTTGCTTTCGTTTGAGGTTCTGGGTGGTTGGAGAAGACCCTGTGTGCAAACGAAGTCATCTCACCTAGTTTAAGGTACGAATTTGAATTTTTTTTCAAGATCTGTTCGCGTAGAAGACTTACTAGTAAGTCATCTGTATGTAGAAGACTTACTGATGAGTCTTCTGTTCAAACGGACGACATAAATTAAGTCGTCCAGCTTTGTTTGTTAAAAAAAAACACTTCAGACGACTTATATATACGTCGTCTACGAGAAACGGGCTAGTTTTGCATTTGACCGAATCGTGTCAGATCTTTGACTATTTATGGACGACTTATAATTCAGTCGTCTCTGGGGAAGTTAAAATTTCAATATTTTATGAAAACTTGACGACTTACGTGTAAGTCGTCCTAGGTTAGTTTTGTAATTGAAAAATAAAACTTCATAATTTAACTTTAACCAGACGACTTAATATAAAGTCGTCCCTCTAGAAGACTTAATTTAAAGTCGTCCGGGGAAAGCAAAGTCGTCCAGAATTTTTCCCAATTTTCTGGTCAAACCTTGCTTATCCCGGACGACCTTAAATTAAGTCGTTTAGCTGGACGACTTTCATCTAAGTCGTCTGGAGAAAGTTAAATTTCAAGTTTTATTTTTCAATTACAAAACTAACCTAGGACGACTTACGTGTAAGTCGTCAAGTTTTCATAAAATATTGAAATTTTAACTTTCCCAGAGACGACTGAATTATAAGTCGTCCAGAAATAGTCAAAGATCTGACACGATTCGGTCAAATGCAAAACTAGCCCGTTTCTCGTAGACGACTTATATATAAGTCGTCTGAAGTTTTTTTTTTAACAAACAAAGCTTGACGACTTTAGACGACTTTTTCAATTGCAAAAGTGACCTCTTTAGACGACTTACCTTTAAGTCTTCGGGACGACTTAATGCTAAGTCGTCTGCGGCAATGTTTAGAACTTGAGCAAATCTCCATTGCAAATCCTGATTCTATCACGGCGATAGAACTTGATTCTATGAAAAGATTTAAGTATCTATTTCTCTCTTTTGGAGCTTCTATCAAAGGTTTTAAGTATCAGAGAAGGGTCATTGTGGTGGATGGAACTCACCTAAGTGGAAAGTATGGAGGAACTATGTTAGTTGCAGCCGCACAAGATGGCAATTTTCAGATATTCCCATTGGCTTTTGGGATCGTGGATGAGGAAGATATACCTTCTTGGGAATGGTTTTTCACAAAATTGGCTAGTTGTATATCTCATGACAAGCCTCTGGTGATAGTCTCCGACCGGCACAAGGCCATTAAAAGTGCGTGTGATAAGGTGTTTCCTTGGGCAACCCGAGGAATATGTTATTATCACCTTCAAGATAACATTGTCAAAAAGTTTAAAGGGAAACATCTCATGTACTTGGTGAAAGGGGCTGCTTATGCTCACACGGTTTACGATTTTGACCGGTACATGGCTGAGATACGGAGTGCAAACCCGGAACTTGCAACGTATTTGGAGAAAGCCGACGTCAGGCTATGGTCAAGGGTTTATTGTAAGGGGAACATGTTCAACATAAAAACAAGCAACATTGCTGAATCTATTAATTCCGCACTGAAGCGAGCAAGAGGATTTCCGATTACGTTCCTGCTGGAGTTCATAAGGCAGAAGTTAGGAAAATGGTATTGGAAAAGGAGACAAGATGCTTTGAGTCTCACAACTGAACATAGCGGGGGTGTTGAATACTTGCTTGCTGTTCGAGAAGAGATAGCGGGTACGATGACGGTCGAACCAATTGATGGATGGCATTTCTTTGTCAAAGGTGGCAAAATGGACTGTGTGGTTGATTTGGAACATGCAAAGTGTGATTGTGGTGTCTATGGAGTGGAGAAAATACCTTGCTCTCATGCTATAGCTGCTGGAATACATGCTGGTTTGCATATCTCCACACTTGTATGTCCACTGTACTCAAAGAATTATCTGTATGCAGGATACTCAGAGAATATATATCCTATCGTGTCACAACATATTGAGGAACGAGAATGCTTTCCTCCAGAACTAAAGCGTGGTCGGGGGAGACCGAAGAAATCAAGATGGCAATCTTGGTTGGAGCTATCTAGGATGAGAGGACACAAACCCAGGAAGAAACACAGGGCACGGAGATGCTCAAACTGCAAGGAAACTGGCCATACGAAACCACAATGTACACAAAATTTTTAAGTCGTCCCGTCTTGATTACCCGTCCAGACGACTAAACTTTTAGTCGTCCAGTGTATTTTATTTTTAGACGACCTTCTACTAAGTCGTCCAGTGTATTTTATTTTTAGACGACCTTCTACTAAGTCGTCCAGTGTATTTTATTTTTAGACGACCTTCTACTATCCCTTCAAGTGTATTTTATTTTTAGACTACCTTCTACTATCCCTTCAAGTCGTCCAAACCTTCTAGATGACTTATTTGTAAGTCGTCCAGTTGGAAAACCTTCCAGACGACTTATAATAAGTCGTCCAAACCTTCTAGACGACTTATTTGTAAGTCGTCCAGTTGGAAAACCTTCCAGACGACTTATTTCTTCCAGACAACTTATATATTTACAAGTTCAAATACAAACACTAATCTTCCAGACAACTTATATATTTACAACTTATATATTTACAAGTTCAACTTATATATTCAAATACAAAGACAAGTTCAAATACAAACACTAATCTAATCATACAAGCCCACGAACCTATCACCATCCACATTATCTTTTAGATGCTGATCAACAAGCTCCTTCCATATATCCACCGCCATATTATCCCTCATTTTCTTTGCGTTGCACCTAGCAAAGTCTTTAGGGTCAAAGGAGACACCGAGAGCATGACATTCAATGTACTTTAAAGTGTACACGCCACAATCACCATTGTTGGCCGTGGGTACACCTTTCAGCGGTCTCTCATATGTGTATGGCTCCAACCCGTATTTGACCCGTATTTCGTCGGTGGCTGCGCACTCAACAAGCAGATAAGGGACCATCTGGAGAAAAGGCTCCATTATCGCATCCCATGCGTCTGGTACACTACATGAAGGTATGCTGTCCCAGACGACTATGTGCCTCTTAGGGATCGATATCCAAATAGCAACCCAATGCTTGTCGTCCAAGTTCACTGGCGCATAGATATCATCAATGTCCTCCCCCCACTTCTTGTTTGATTGGCAAAATGAAGGTATTGATCCGTCATAAAAATACGACGCCCCACCAGGTAGAACTCTTCCTAAACCTTTGTGATCAGGTTCCGATGTTTTGAAGAGGTGATACTGCTCTCTCCAAGACTGGGAAAAGTTGTGATCCAGGAAGCACATTCGCTCGCTCCTGAAAGCTTGTGGGTTCTCCTGATACCTCTGCCTTAGCACATTAATCCAAGCATCTATATGCTGCATATTAAATATAACAAGTTAGAAGTTACCAGACGACTTAAATATAAGTCGTCTACAAAGTCGTCCAAGTAGACGACTTTCCAGACGACTTATAATAAGTCGTCTGGAAAGTAGTCTACTTGGACGACTTTGTAGACGACTTAAATCGTGTGCAGAAGACTTACGCAGTCTTCCAGCCATCCTCTGGCTGTCCGGAGGAAGTGGTACCACCTTGTTGGTGATGTACGTGGTTTGTCCTCGGTCTTAGTTAAATAATGACTGCAAACAAAAAAAGCAATCAGTTTTGGACGACTAAATCAAGCTATTATGGGTAAAGCAATCACTTACGGATCAGTTTTCAACCAATCAGCGAGTTCCTTCAACCGATCTTTGTTTACTGGCGGAAATGGATTATAGGCTCCCACTTTATCTTTTTTTTTCTCTGCCGTATAAGGAGATCTCACAGTGGGAGCAGGTTTCTTCGCTCTTTTACTCTTTGCACGCTTGTCCAATACAACCAGGCTCGGTTCTGAAACTGGATCGCTTGGCTCGGTGGAAGCGAGGCTCAGTTGTTGATCGGTGGAAGCGAGGCTCGGTTGGTGATCGGTGGAAGTGACAGCAACAATCTCTTTGGAGGTCTTATTTACCGAGAATGCCTCGGTTGCTGTATCCTCCGGCAACCATCTCTGCAATAAAAGTTGCACACAAGTTAACTCTGGACGACTTAAACAAAAGTTGTCTGGACGACTAGTTGGACCTGGACGACTTAAAATTAAGTCTTCCGTGGTCAACTAGTCGTCCAGACAACTTACGTTTAAGTCGTCCAGGGTCAACTAGTCGTCCAGACAACTTTTACAGTCGTCTGGACAACTAGTTAACCCTGGATTTGATACTAACCTCTTTGATTTGAGGAGGCTGTTTCTTTTGAGGAGGAGGCTGTTTCTTTTGAGGAGGAGGCTGTTTCTTTTGAGGAGGAGGAGGCTGCTGTTTGGTTTGATGAGGAGGAGGCTGGTTACTAACCACGGTTTCTTTGGCATGAGGGGTAGGTTGTTTATCTTGAGGGGTAGCCTGTTTGTTTCTACCCCCGGTTTCTTTGGCAAGAGGGGTAGGCTGTTTATCTTGAGGGGTAGCCTGATTGGTGACACCAACCTTCTTCTCCACAGCTTCCAATCTATCGGACAACTTCCTAAACTCCCTCATGCACTTATTAAACCCTTTTTTCATGCAGTCAGCTACGCCCTTGAACATAATTTCCAACTCCTCTCTGGTCACCCCTCTAGCCTCTTCTCTAGCCTCTTCACTAGCCACTTTAGGAGCCTCTTTACGAGCTTTCTTCCGAGGTCTTGGATT
Organism: Brassica napus; assembly: GCF_020379485.1. NCBI lineage: Eukaryota > Viridiplantae > Streptophyta > Magnoliopsida > Brassicales > Brassicaceae > Brassica > Brassica napus. The sequence goes on from NC_063449.1 coordinate 21,161,404, forward strand.
GTCTTCCTCCTCCTCCTCCTCCTCCTCCAACACAACCATCTCTTTGGCCTTCTTTGATGGAGTCACAACCTTAGGTTTTGTATTGACCTTAGTACCAGTGACTTCCCAGCAATCCATGGTCCACTTCCACGGTCTCCGCTCATACATGACTTTAATGATGTTCTCCGCGGGCAGGTCCTCAACCTCAGAGTCCCATTTTGGCCACATTTCACTAATGTCCTTCTCAACAAAGTTGATCACGCGGGTCTGCAGTAAATAGAAGAATCGAGTTAGATATTTGAAAAAAAATACTAAATAGACGACTTAATTATAAGTCGTCTACTATGTCATCCAGCTGGAAGACCTTCCAGACGACTTATAATAAGTCGTCTAATAAGTCGTCCAGATGGAAGACTTTCCAGACGACTTATAATAAGTCGTCTAATAAGTCGTCCAGATGGAAGACTTTCCAGACGACTTAATTAAGTCGTCCGATAAGTCGTCCAGCTGGACGACCTTCCAGACGACTTATAATAAGTCGTCTGCGCAGACTTTTGGATTGAAGTAAATACCTGACTCAAGATAGCAGCTTTCATTGATCTGCGGCCTCTGCTGCCCTCGTAAGCCAGTATCGGTGGAGACGGACTGTCTGCTCTGGGACCACCAATACTAGCACCCAATTCCGGCATAGCTGTGTACGTCCAGACCTGAAGAACTTGTATAAACCCATCCACGGTGTAACAGCCAGCAATTTCTTTGTTCCACAAAGAGTCCATCAGCACCTTAAATGCGACTCTCCCCCATGGATAATTCTCAAACCGTTCTAAATCCATCACTAGCCTTGCCAGAGTAGATCGTGTAGCGGTTGAAAACTTTCTCCCTTCAATGAATCCAGTGAAGATGGAGAGGTACGCGAGCCGCTTGCGATCTTCCCTGGACCAATCCCCGCATCTCTGCAGTGCTGCTATTATCTGATCAGTAGTTGGCCCAGCTTCCAGATGAACTCCCAGCATCCCCCAGAAAGAAACCATCTCTGGGGTAACATCACATTTTGGTGTCTCAAGGTCCTCGATGTACTCGCAGTTTAGACCAGTGAGGTTTTCAAACTCTAACAGTGAAAACCTCAAAGGTTCTGGACCAACGAGAGACCACATCTCATACTTCTTCTTAATGTCCAGCTTGAAACTGAGCATGTAGTGAACCAGCCTTGAAGCCCAACCAAATCCCTGCTCCTTGAACTTGATGAAAACTCCCAAACTCGACTCCTTGAGCTCTTCAAATTCGTCATCAGTAAGAGCTTTCCTAAGAGCAGTATGCAACTTGCTGTTATCCGTATGATACGAAATGCTATTGTGGGCTTCTGGTTCTTCCCCTGATGTGTATAACCTACGGGGGAGTTCTGGAATATCCATCCTTTTTGTCTGCAAAATAATCAAAGACAACGATATAAGTCCAGACGACTTAGTAGACGACTTATAATTAAGTCGTCTGGAAAGTCTTCCAAATGGACGACTTATATTTAAGTCATCTACTAAGTCGTCCAGTTGGAAGACTTTCCAGACGACTTAAATTACTTACAAGTCTTCCAGTCGCAGAAGGAGTTGGAGTACTCGTCATTGCGGTTATAGATCTGAAAAAATAAACGTGAAACGGTGAGAATGAGTAAATTGATAGAGACAACGTTTTATGTTCATCTTTTCCTCGAGATTGATGACTTAGCGGCGTTAGGGTTTACAGAGAAACGGCGCTAAGGTTTACAGAGAAGAAGCGGCGGCGCTAGGGTTTAGAAGAAGCGGCGGCGCTAGTGTTTAGAACGTTGGTGACCACGGTGGCGAGGGCGACGGTTTGTTCGGAAATAGTGGAAGCGGCGGCGCTAGGGTTTAGAGGAATCGGCGGCGCTAGGGTTTAGAGGAATCGGCGGCGCTAGGGTTAGAAGAAGCTGCGGCGACAACGGTGAGAATGAAGTGAGATAGATAGCCGATGTTGAGAACGATGGTTTGTTCGGAAATCGTGGGAATTCGAAATCGCCTTTGAGAGAGAACTGTTAGGGTTTCTGAATATCGCGAAAAATGAAACAAAAAAAAAAAATCACCTTATATATTGGGTAAATAATCCGGTTAGCTTTAAAATTACATTGGTAAACTTTAAGGTTTGGTCCGGTTTAGACGACTTATTCTGGCTGATAATGTACAACAGACGACTTAATATTTAGTCGTCTGTTTTCAGACGACAAAATATTAAGTCGTCCTAGACCCTAAAATGAACCCCTAAACTAAAATGACTAGATTAACTAACTAACCACGTTATAAAATCAAATTATACTTAAATAGTGTTTACTATACACAGAAATGAACACGCATAAGTAATTTTAAAAATTTTCAAAAACGGTTTTAATGCTTTCCAAAATCTAACCCTAAGAACACATACAATACTACAACATATGTTGATGAAACATAAACTTAAGAATATCATGACTCACTACTTTCACTCATCTATGCTGAAAACAATTGAAATTTGTTATATCTTAATTTATACCTCCTAAGACATATGTTAATTACATAATTCCCATTTTTCACTTATCAACATATTTTTTACAAACTTTTTAAATTATGTTTAAGACTAACTGTCCAGACGACTTTAAGTTAAGTCGTCTGGACGACTTATTTTCAAGTCGTCTAAACAGACGACTTGCGAGGGGTAGAAACGTAAAAAGAATTCCGTTTTTTTGTTTGGTCACAAGGGGATAGTTGTAATTTCAATAGCCTTTTAGGTTACTTTTGCCTTTGACCCAAGTTGGAGTATTGTTTTGGGTTTTACTCCAAGTTTTGAGTCACACTTGGCAATTCTCCCATAAAAAAAATAAAGTAGAATAAAAAATAATAAAATGAAATAAGAAGAGGAGAGAGGTTTAGTTTAGGGTCATAAGAATCTTTTTGACCAAAGAAAGTGTGTCTCAAGTGATAAGTGTTTTGTAGTGTAATTTGAATGTGGGAAAGTGTCTCTAAATGTAAAAAGTTCTTTAAATATTGGGTCTACCATAAATTTTTATTGGGTTATCAATAATTTGATTTAAACAATAGATGATCCATTAGATTTATAGATAGTATAAATTAAATAGATACCGTTTAATGTTGTAATACTATACCTCTATATGCTAAATATTTAAATATTTGTCGATGTTAACTTTTAAAATTATAAAGAATTTTTTTAAATAAAAAAATCATATTATCTAACAGTGATTAATCTTAACTACCTTAAACCAATGAAAATGAATTTTAAACTATATAGTTTATTTTAAAAATTAAACAAAAACTAAACGTTTAATTATTTACTCGATAATATAAATCTATAAAGCGAAAAATTTAATTTTTTAAAAACTTTCTAAATTTGTGAAATGTTACAATATATTTGAATATGACAATAAAACAATATTTTACTAATCTTTATATATATAGTTACAATTTTAATAATGAAATAATAATCCGAAAATATATATGTAGAAGAAGATACAAATACATGTGAAAGTTTGAAACAATCTATTCAATGAAAAAAATATACAGTAAACATATTATGTTTTAAAAATTGAGACACATATATATTATTATATATACCAATTTAGAATTGAAAACAAAATATTTATATAAAAATAAATGAAAACAAAAACCTGCGCGGTTGCGCGGATCGAGATCTAGTTTATATGTTAATTTTAGGTACTTTGACATATGCTATTCAAATTTATACGTAATATATTGTTTTGTTTACAGATTTTGAGAAATTTATAGTATATAATTTATTTTAAAATTTTTAAAATAATTTAAATGGGTTATCCAAACCCGAACCGAACCCGCAAAGATCCGAACCGAACCGGAACCAAAATTTAGAAATACCCGAATGGGGCTGAAATCTTTGAACCCGAAAACCCGAATAGACCCGAACCGAACCCGAATGGATACCCGAACGTCCACCCCTAATTTTAGTGTTACTTTATTTAGTTACATATAAAAACTCATTTGTATACTTTCATATATATTTAACATACTATCATTTTTTTTTTGACAGCTTTTAACATACTATCATATAATCTCATAAAAGTATATGAAATTCAAATCTAAAGCATTTTGACTAATATATAATACTATGAAATAAAATATTTTTCCTTCTTTTAGATAAAAATATTTTTTAAAATATAGTCTAAAATAAAAAATTTCTTCAACTTAATGACTCAATAAATTAATAAATTATCATAGTCTCAACATTATTAATTTATATAGTTTTGATGATATCCCATACTTTGTATACACAAAAAAGAATCTTCATTCGTATACCCCACACCGTATAGTTTGTTGTGTTTAACATGGGAAAATTTATCGAAGAAAGTCCTCCTTTTTTTACTCTCGTCGGTATGATTGTAACATAACTTATTAGGGCTTCTCGATTTTAGTTTTGCTCTAATACCAATTATTGTTTAACACAAGAATAGAAACTCAAAGATCGTAAGAAAACTCTTTTTTATTAACTTAAAAAAATCGCTCAAAACTTAAGTTCTCACAAATCAATCTCTAAAATAATAAGTTATGTTACTAGTTGACATCTCCTTATACATATAGAGATATGAAACTCCTAATCTCTTTAAAATTAACTTATTTAGATAACTCTTATGAGAATCTTCAAAAAACCCCTTATAATTTTAAATATAAGGTTTTGTGCATTCCGAAAGCAACCTTAAACTTTAAATTTTAAGGTTTTGCACAGTGAAAGCTCAAATATAAAATTTCACTGTACAAAACTTTATATATGAGGCTCCTTACTTTTCTAGTCCTTTTACTTGTGCGATTTTCAAATAATATTAATAATTTTCTTATTTAATCATTTTAGTCCTTTTTAATACAAAATATTTAATTATTAATATAACAAATACTATACAAAGATTAAATAATGTTATTAAATGATATAATAACAGTGTGCATTATTATGAATAACATGTTTATTGAAGATAAGCCTGTGATATCAACACACAATTAGAGATGCAAAAATTGACGTCAGTTTTACAAATTGAAATGACAATAAATAAGAATGTTTGTTTTCAAAACTTTTTAGCTCTTAGCCTACAAATAAAAAATAAAAAAAAGTCATTTATCACTTCAAAAATACCTTAATTGATCATATATGAAATCATTATAGAGATAATTATAAAGATTAATTATGTAATTTATTAATATTTAATGAACTATTTTGTATGTTTATATTTGCATGCAATATTTTACTATAGTGTAATATAATATTTTATTTATTAATTGTGTTTCTAATACTTTTATTGTATATTTTATAGTTGTAAAAGATTTACGTTTTCAGTTAATTAAGTTTCATTAAACATAAGAACAATTATGTAAAATACAAAAGTTTTAAAGTTCAATATAAGATTGTGCTTTTGGAGAAAAACATCCTTTTTTTTTTTTTTTTTTTTTTTTTTTTTTTTTTGTCAACCCATTTCATTTTAAAGCCCGAAGGCTATTACAAGTAGATATGAGTTTTAACATTACAAACGAGGCCCATACATTACAAAGGTCCAAAGAAAAACACGATTTGGCCATCTCATCGCAACCAACGCATGTGAAGCCACACGTCACGTCCTCAAAGCCCTACGTCGCGCCCACGCGTCCTTCATGCAGAAAAGCTTCCGTCGCTTCGCAGACTCCACCGCCAGATGCATCTCCGCCGTAAACTTCGCCGGAATCGTTGCTTCTCGTTCTTCCTCCTTTCGCAGTTGAAGACAGAGAACGTCATCGTCCTACAGGCTTCAATCTCCCATAGATCCACTTATAAACTCTCTCCTCATAACCACCGTTGAATCTTCAAGCCTTTCATCTAAATCATCAGAGATGAAAACCACCGAAACTTCAAAAAGACGTACACCAGATCCTTTTTGAAACACTTTCCCTTATGGAAAGCTTCAATCTGCTGAATCTGTGCATAACTGTAATGACCCACCACTCCCACCATCTCCACTTCTTTCTCCAACCCCACCACTTCTACCTTCTTCTCCACCATCTCCACCTTCTTACCCACCATCTCCATCTTCTTTAAAGCTTGAGAAAGAGAGAGAGAAGAAGGAGAAGAAGGAAGAAAGCTCACCTGAGCTCGTCGCCGGAGCAACCGTGCGCCGTGACCACGTTCAGCTTGCCACCACCGATAAACACCCTAGGTAATCGCCGGAAACCGCATTCCTTAAGCTCAGTTTCGTTTCCGTTTAGTAAATCGCCCATAACTTCCTAACCGTGATGAATCTCGTGAATCCAAGACTACCATCGTGTTCCTCTCGTCGAGACGAATCCGTAGCCACCAAAAACGCCTCAATCGGAGTCCGGACGAAGCCGCACGCGCCTCCGGAAGTTTCGCCTCTGCGCGCGCGTGAGGTACACGCGCCGCTGCCGGACCACCGTCCCCCGCCGCCGGAATATCCGCCGTCGCCGCCGTTGACCATCGCCGGTAACTCGCCGGTGACTCGGTCAACTCGTCCGAGTCAACTCAGTGAGTCAACTCGGTTGACTCGGTTAACCGATCGGTTAGCCGGTTTAAATTGATTTCGGTTCGGTTAGGGTAAACCGATCGGTTAGGACAAATTGATTTCTGGTCAAGGGTTGACCGGATTGACCTTTGACCAGTGAGTTGACTTTTCCGTAAATACCCGTTTTAAACCGTTCGAAAGGCGTTCTGACTCGAAATTTCGATCTGATTTCAGATTTGGAGTCCATTTGAGCAGCTGGAGGTCATATATACCACTTCTCTTCATTGTTAAGGTGAGGGCTACTCCGTTAAATCCCGAGCTAGTTTAGTACTACCATTATGGAAAGTTTAGTTTCGAAACATGATCTGTCTTTGTGAATCGAGTCTATTTGAGAGTCTTGCTTGTTCATTATTGATATTGATTGTTAACTGGAATTAGGATAATAGAGGATTCAACGATTGTGTGAAATGATTGATGCTAAGAACTGCTATATATATATGTATATACATAGTTATGAGTAGGGACTATGTGATGAGGGTGTGAGTTCAGAGATGTCTGAGCTTCGACGTTACGGTGTGGTATGGGCGTGAGTTCAGAGACGTTTGAGCTTCGACGCTACTGTTTGGGGCGTGGTGCAGAGACGTTTGCATTCGACGCTACGATGGGCGGGGGTACAGAGACAGACTGTACTAGCGACGCTTCGAGTATATGTATATATCCTTATGAGGAGATGCGTGGTGCAGAGAGTAGCTATGTATTATAAGCGCATGAGTTGTAGCGGCTAGTCCTCTAGCCGAATATTGATTGTTATGTGTGGTGTAATAGGCACCGTGTTTGTTTCATGCTAGAGCTAGGCCTACATTTTAGTAGTGCTATGAACTCAGTCTGTGGTTTGCGGTTTAGCATCCCATACCTCGCTGAGCGATTCCCCTGTCGCTCACCCCTCCTTCTTCCCCCTTTCAGGTGAGACCGACGAGCAGGAGTGATTATCGGACCGGTGCTATTGGGCTTTTGGGCTTCTATCGTTTTTACCTTTTATCTTTATCGGGCCTTTAGGCCTTTGGACTTTTATCGTTTATGTTATTCCTATTTCAGACTTTCGGTTTATGTCGTATTTTATATTTCGGATGTTATCGATGTTGGGTTTTTAGGCCTTTTGGTATCGTATTGACTTTTATATTATGATATGAAGATTATTATTATTTGAGTTGTATTATTATTTTATTTCCACTTTTATCAATTTATTATATTTCGAAAGTAGCGGGTGCCACATTTTGGTATCAGAGCTATTTACTTATCGCAACATTTTATTATGTAAATCGGGGTGTCACAATTTGGTATCAGAGCGGGTTCCGTCCCGGCTCCGACCCGGGACGGCGATTTTGGAGACTCGGTTTTATTCGGTTTTGACGGTTTTAGACAATTTCAAAATATTTTCGGAGATTTGGGAATTTTGAAAATGAAAATAAATCGCATCTTTCCGTTCGGTATCACTCCTTTCTAATCCAATTGTCTTTTTATTGACTATAAGTTACTCATCGTCATCCGCTCTTAGCTAACAGGATTTCAGCCATATGTTCGACATATGGATGATGATGTCACAATTGAACGGATTGCTCAGGTGTGTATCAGTTTCGTCAGCTTATGCCATGAATTCGGGGACGAATTCCTTATAAGTGGGGGAGAATTGTAATGACCCACCACTCCCACCATCTCCACTTCTTTCTCCAACCCCACCACTTCTACCTTCTTCTCCACCATCTCCACCTTCTTACCCATCATCTCCATCTTCTTTAAAGCTTGAGAAAGAGAGAGAGAAGAAGGAGAAGAAGGAAGAAAGCTCACCTGAGCTCGTCGCCGGAGCAACCGTGCGCCGTGACCACGTTCAGCTTGCCACCACCGATAAACACCCTAGGTAATCGCCGGAAACCGCATTCCTTAAGCTCAGTTTCGTTTCCGTTTAGTAAATCGCCCATAACTTCCTAACCGTGATGAATCTCGTGAATCCAAGACTACCATCGTGTTCCTCTCGTCGAGACGAATCCGTAGCCACCAAAAACGCCTCAATCGGAGTCCGGACGAAGCCGCACGCGCCTCCGGAAGTTTCGCCTCTGCGCGCGCGTGAGGTACACGCGCCGCTGCCGGACCACCGTCCCCCGCCGCCGGAATATCCGCCGTCGCCGCCGTTGACCATCGCCGGTAACTCGCCGGTGACTCGGTCAACTCGTCCGAGTCAACTCAGTGAGTCAACTCGGTTGACTCGGTTAACCGATCGGTTAGCCGGTTTAAATTGATTTCGGTTCGGTTAGGGTAAACCGATCGGTTAGGACAAATTGATTTCTGGTCAAGGGTTGACCGGATTGACCTTTGACCAGTGAGTTGATTTTTCCGTAAATACCCGTTTTAAACCGTTCGAAAGACGTTCTGACTCGAAATTTCGATCTGATTTCAGATTTGGAGTCCATTTGAGCAGCTGGAGGTCATATATACCACTTCTCTTCATTGCTAAGGTGAGGGCTACTCCGTTAAATCCCGAGCTAGTTTAGTACTACCATTATGAAAAGTTTAGTTTCGAAACATGATCTGTCTTTGTGAATCGAGTCTATTTGAGAGTCTTGCTTGTTCATTATTGATATTGATTGTTAACTGGAATTAGGATAATAAAGGATTCAACGATTGTGTGAAATGATTGATGCTAAGAACTGCTATATATATATATGTATATACATAGTTATGAGTAGGGACTATGTGATGAGGGCGTGAGTTCAGAGATGTCTGAGCTTCGACGTTACGGTGTGGTATGGGCGTGAGTTCAGAGACGTTTGAGCTTCGACACTACTGTTTGGGGCGTGGTGCAGAGACGTTTGCATTCGACGCTACGATGGGCGGGGTACAGAGACAGACTGTACTAGCGACGCTTCGAGTATATGTATATATCCTTATGAGGAGATGCGTGGTGCAGAGAGTAGCTATGTATTATAAGCGCATGAGTTGTAGCGGCTAGTCCTCTAGCCGAATATTGATTGTTATGTGTGGTGTAATAGGCACCGTGTTTGTTTCATGCTAGAGCTAGGCCTACATTTTAGTAGTGCTATGAACTCAGTCTGTGGTTTGCGGTTTAGCATCCCATACCTCGCTGAGCGATTCCCCTGTCGCTCACCCCTCCTTCTCCCCCCTTTCAGGTGAGACCGACGAGCAGGAGTGATTATCGGACCGGTGCTATTGGGCTTTTGGGCTTCTATCGTTTTTACCGCTTTTATCTTTATCGGGCCTTTAGGCCTTTGGACTTTTATCGTTTATGTTATTCCTATTTCAGACTTTCGGTTTATGTCGTATTTTATATTTCGGATGTTATCGATGTTGGGTTTTTAGGCCTTTTGGTATCGTATTGACTTTTATATTATGATATGAAGATTATTATTATTTGAGTTGTATTATTATTTTATTTCCACTTTTATCAATTTATTATATTTCGAAAGTAGCGGGTGCCACATTTTGGTATCAGAGCTATTTACTTATCGCAACATTTTATTATGTAAATCGGGGTGTCACAATTTGGTATCAGAGCGGGTTCTGTCCCGGCTCCGACCCGGGACGGCGATTTTGGAGACTCGGTTTTATTCGGTTTTGACGGTTTTAGACAATTTCAAAATATTTTCGGGGATTTGGGAATTTTGAAAATGAAAATAAATCGCATCTTTCCGTTCGGTATCACTCCTTTCTAATCCAATTGTCTTTTTATTGACTATAAGTTACTCATCGTCATCCGCTCTTAGCTAACAGGATTTCAGCCATATGTTCGACATATGGATGATGATGTCACAATTGAACGGATTGCTCAGGTGTGTATCAGTTTCGTCAGCTTATGCCATGAATTCGGGGACGAATTCCTTATAAGTGGGGGAGAATTGTAATGACCCACCACTCCCACCATCTCCACTTCTTTCTCCAACCCCACCACTTCTACCTTCTTCTCCACCATCTCCACCTTCTTACCCACCATCTCCATCTTCTTTAAAGCTTGAGAAAGAGAGAGAGAAGAAGGAGAAGAAGGAAGAAAGCTCACCTGAGCTCGTCGCCGGAGCAACCGTGCGCCGTGACCACGTTCAGCTTGCCACCACCGATAAACACCCTAGGTAATCGCCGGAAACCGCATTCCTTAAGCTCAGTTTCGTTTCCGTTTAGTAAATCGCCCATAACTTCCTAACCGTGATGAATCTCGTGAATCCAAGACTACCATCGTGTTCCTCTCGTCGAGACGAATCCGTAGCCACCAAAAACGCCTCAATCGGAGTCCGGACGAAGCCGCACGCGCCTCCGGAAGTTTCGCCTCTGCGCGCGCGTGAGGTACACGCGCCGCTGCCGGACCACCGTCCCCCGCCGCCGGAATATCCGCCGTCGCCGCCGTTGACCATCGCCGGTAACTCGCCGGTGACTCGGTCAACTCGTCCGAGTCAACTCAGTGAGTCAACTCGGTTGACTCGGTTAACCGATCGGTTAGCCGGTTTAAATTGATTTCGGTTCGGTTAGGGTAAACCGATCGGTTAGGACAAATTGATTTCTGGTCAAGGGTTGACCGGATTGACCTTTGACCAGTGAGTTGACTTTTCCGTAAATACCCGTTTTAAACCGTTCGAAAGGCGTTCTGACTCGAAATTTCGATCTGATTTCAGATTTGGAGTCCATTTGAGCAGCTGGAGGTCATATATACCACTTCTCTTCATTGCTAAGGTGAGGGCTACTCCGTTAAATCCCGAGCTAGTTTAGTACTACCATTATGAAAAGTTTAGTTTCGAAACATGATCTGTCTTTGTGAATCGAGTCTATTTGAGAGTCTTGCTTGTTCATTATTGATATTGATTGCTAACTGGAATTAGGATAATATAGGATTCAACGATTGTGTGAAATGATTGATGCTAAGAACTGCTATATATATATGTATATACATAGTTATGAGTAGGGACTATGTGATGAGGGTGTGAGTTCAGAGATGTCTGAGCTTCGACGTTACGGTGTGGTATGGGCGTGAGTTCAGAGACGTTTGAGCTTCGACGCTACTGTTTGGGGCGTGGTGCAGAGACGTTTGCATTCGACGCTACGATGGGCGGGGGTACAGAGACAGACTGTACTAGCGACGCTTCGAGTATATGTATATATCCTTATGAGGAGATGCGTGGTGCAGAGAGTAGCTATGTATTATAAGCGCATGAGTTGTAGCGGCTAGTCCTCTAGCCGAATATTGATTGTTATGTGTGGTGTAATAGGCACCGTGTTTGTTTCATGCTAGAGCTAGGCCTACATTTTAGTAGTGCTATGAACTCAGTCTGTGGTTTGCGGTTTAGCATCCCATACCTCGCTGAGCGATTCCCCTGTCGCTCACCCCTCCTTCTTCCCCCTTTCAGGTGAGACCGACGAGCAGGAGTGATTATCGGACCGGTGCTATTGGGCTTTTGGGCTTCTATCGTTTTTACCGCTTTTATCTTTATCGGGCCTTTAGGCCTTTGGACTTTTATCGTTTATGTTATTCCTATTTCAGACTTTCGGTTTATGTCGTATTTTATATTTCGGATGTTATCGATGTTGGGTTTTTAGGCCTTTTGGTATCGTATTGACTTTTATATTATGATATGAAGATTATTATTATTTGAGTTGTATTATTATTTTATTTCCACTTTTATCAATTTATTATATTTCGAAAGTAGCGGGTGCCACATTTTGGTATCAGAGCTATTTACTTATCGCAACATTTTATTATGTAAATCGGGGTGTCACAATTTGGTATCAGAGCGGGTTCTTCCCGGCTCCGACCCGGGACGGCGATTTTGGAGACTCGGTTTTATTCGGTTTTGACGGTTTTAGACAATTTCAAAATATTTTCGGGGATTTGGGAATTTTGAAAATGAAAATAAATCGCATCTTTCCGTTCGGTATCACTCCTTTCTAATCCAATTGTCTTTTTATTGACTATAAGTTACTCATCGTCATCCGCTCTTAGCTAACAGGATTTCAGCCATATGTTCGACATATGGATGATGATGTCACAATTGAACGGATTGCTCAGGTGTGTATCAGTTTCGTCAGCTTATGCCATGAATTCGGGGACGAATTCCTTATAAGTGGGGGAGAATTGTAATGACCCACCACTCCCACCATCTCCACTTCTTTCTCCAACCCCACCACTTCTACCTTCTTCTCCACCATCTCCACCTTCTTACCCACCATCTCCATCTTCTTTAAAGCTTGAGAAAGAGAGAGAGAAGAAGGAGAAGAAGGAAGAAAGCTCACCTGAGCTCGTCGCCGGAGCAACCGTGCGCCGTGACCACGTTCAGCTTGCCACCACCGATAAACACCCTAGGTAATCGCCGGAAACCGCATTCCTTAAGCTCAGTTTCGTTTCCGTTTAGTAAATCGCCCATAACTTCCTAACCGTGATGAATCTCGTGAATCCAAGACTACCATCGTGTTCCTCTCGTCGAGACGAATCCGTAGCCACCAAAAACGCCTCAATCGGAGTCCGGACGAAGCCGCACGCGCCTCCGGAAGTTTCGCCTCTGCGCGCGCGTGAGGTACACGCGCCGCTGCCGGACCACCGTCCCCCGCCGCCGGAATATCCGCCGTCGCCGCCGTTGACCATCGCCGGTAACTCGCCGGTGACTCGGTCAACTCGTCCGAGTCAACTCAGTGAGTCAACTCGGTTGACTCGGTTAACCGATCGGTTAGCCGGTTTAAATTGATTTCGGTTCGGTTAGGGTAAACCGATCGGTTAGGACAAATTGATTTCTGGTCAAGGGTTGACCGGATTGACCTTTGACCAGTGAGTTGACTTTTCCGTAAATACCCGTTTTAAACCGTTCGAAAGGCGTTCTGACTCGAAATTTCGATCTGATTTCAGATTTGGAGTCCATTTGAGCAGCTGGAGGTCATATATACCACTTCTCTTCATTGCTAAGGTGAGGGCTACTCCGTTAAATCCCGAGCTAGTTTAGTACTACCATTATGGAAAGTTTAGTTTCGAAACATGATCTGTCTTTGTGAATCGAGTCTATTTGAGAGTCTTGCTTGTTCATTATTGATATTGATTGTTAACTGGAATTAGGATAATAGAGGATTCAACGATTGTGTGAAATGATTGATGCTAAGAACTGCTATATATATATATGTATATACATAGTTATGAGTAGGGACTATGTGATGAGGGCGTGAGTTCAGAGATGTCTGAGCTTCGACGTTACGGTGTGGTATGGGCGTGAGTTCAGAGACGTTTGAGCTTCGACGCTACTGTTTGGGGCGTGGTGCAGAGACGTTTGCATTCGACGCTACGATGGGCGGGGGTACAGAGACAGACTGTACTAGCGACGCTTCGAGTATATGTATATATCCTTATGAGGAGATGCGTGGTGCAGAGAGTAGCTATGTATTATAAGCGCATGAGTTGTAGCGGCTAGTCCTCTAGCCGAATATTGATTGTTATGTGTGGTGTAATAGGCACCGTGTTTGTTTCATGCTAGAGCTAGGCCTACATTTTAGTAGTGCTATGAACTCAGTCTGTGGTTTGCGGTTTAGCATCCCATACCTCGCTGAGCGATTCCCCTGTCGCTCACCCCTCCTTCTTCCCCCTTTCAGGTGAGACCGACGAGCAGGAGTGATTATCGGACCGGTGCTATTGGGCTTTTGGGCTTCTATCGTTTTTACCGCTTTTATCTTTATCGGGCCTTTAGGCCTTTGGACTTTTATCGTTTATGTTATTCCTATTTCAGACTTTTGGTTTATGTCGTATTTTATATTTCGGATGTTATCGATGTTGGGTTTTTAGGCCTTTTGGTATCGTATTGACTTTTATATTATGATATGAAGATTATTATTATTTGAGTTGTATTATTATTTTATTTCCACTTTTATCAATTTATTATATTTCGAAAGTAGCGGGTGCCACATTTTGGTATCAGAGCTATTTACTTATCGCAACATTTTATTATGTAAATCGGGGTGTCACAATTTGGTATCAGAGCGGGTTCCGTCCCGGCTCCGACCCGGGACGGCGATTTTGGAGACTCGGTTTTATTCGGTTTTGACGGTTTTAGACAATTTCAAAATATTTTCGGAGATTTGGGAATTTTGAAAATGAAAATAAATCGCATCTTTCCGTTCGGTATCACTCCTTTCTAATCCAATTGTCTTTTTATTGACTATAAGTTACTCATCGTCATCCGCTCTTAGCTAACAGGATTTCAGCCATATGTTCGACATATGGATGATGATGTCACAATTGAACGGATTGCTCAGGTGTGTATCAGTTTCGTCAGCTTATGCCATGAATTCGGGGACGAATTCCTTATAAGTGGGGGAGAATTGTAATGACCCACCACTCCCACCATCTCCACTTCTTTCTCCAACCCCACCACTTCTACCTTCTTCTCCACCATCTCCACCTTCTTACCCACCATCTCCATCTTCTTTAAAGCTTGAGAAAGAGAGAGAGAAGAAGGAGAAGAAGGAAGAAAGCTCACCTGAGCTCGTCGCCGGAGCAACCGTGCGCCGTGACCACGTTCAGCTTGCCACCACCGATAAACACCCTAGGTAATCGCCGGAAACCGCATTCCTTAAGCTCAGTTTCGTTTCCGTTTAGTAAATCGCCCATAACTTCCTAACCGTGATGAATCTCGTGAATCCAAGACTACCATCGTGTTCCTCTCGTCGAGACGAATCCGTAGCCACCAAAAACGCCTCAATCGGAGTCCGGACGAAGCCGCACGCGCCTCCGGAAGTTTCGCCTCTTCGCGCGCGTGAGGTACACGCGCCGCTGCCGGACCACCGTCCCCCGCCGCCGGAATATCCGCCGTCGCCGCCGTTGACCATCGCCGGTAACTCGCCGGTGACTCGGTCAACTCGTCCGAGTCAACTCAGTGAGTCAACTCGGTTGACTCGGTTAACCGATCGGTTAGCCGGTTTAAATTGATTTCGGTTCGGTTAGGGTAAACCGATCGGTTAGGACAAATTGATTTCTGGTCAAGGGTTGACCGGATTGACCTTTGACCAGTGAGTTGACTTTTCCGTAAATACCCGTTTTAAACCGTTCGAAAGGCGTTCTGACTCGAAATTTCGATCTGATTTCAGATTTGGAGTCCATTTGAGCAGCTGGAGGTCATATATACCACTTCTCTTCATTGCTAAGGTGAGGGCTACTCCGTTAAATCCCGAGCTAGTTTAGTACTACCATTATGAAAAGTTTAGTTTCGAAACATGATCTGTCTTTGTGAATCGAGTCTATTTGAGAGTCTTGCTTGTTCATTATTGATATTGATTGCTAACTGGAATTAGGATAATATAGGATTCAACGATTGTGTGAAATGATTGATGCTAAGAACTGCTATATATATATGTATATACATAGTTATGAGTAGGGACTATGTGATGAGGGCGTGAGTTCAGAGATGTCTGAGCTTCGACGTTACGGTGTGGTATGGGCGTGAGTTCAGAGACGTTTGAGCTTCGACGCTACTGTTTGGGGCGTGGTGCAGAGACGTTTGCATTCGACGCTACGATGGGCGGGGGTACAGAGACAGACTGTACTAGCGACGCTTCGAGTATATGTATATATCCTTATGAGGAGATGCGTGGTGCAGAGAGTAGCTATGTATTATAAGCGCATGAGTTGTAGCGGCTAGTCCTCTAGCCGAATATTGATTGTTATGTGTGGTGTAATAGGCACCGTGTTTGTTTCATGCTAGAGCTAGGCCTACATTTTAGTAGTGCTATGAACTCAGTCTGTGGTTTGCGGTTTAGCATCCCATACCTCGCTGAGCGATTCCCCTGTCGCTCACCCCTCCTTCTCCCCCCCTTTCAGGTGAGACCGACGAGCAGGAGTGATTATCGGACCGGTGCTATTGGGCTTTTGGGCTTCTATCGTTTTTATCGTTTTTATCTTTATCGGGCCTTTAGGCCTTTGGACTTTTATCGTTTATGTTATTCCTATTTCAGACTTTCGGTTTATGTCGTATTTTATATTTCGGATGTTATCGATGTTGGGTTTTTAGGCCTTTTGGTATCGTATTGACTTTTATATTATGATATGAAGATTATTATTATTTGAGTTGTATTATTATTTTATTTCCACTTTTATCAATTTATTATATTTCGAAAGTAGCGGGTGCCACATTTTGGTATCAGAGCTATTTACTTATCGCAACATTTTATTATGTAAATCGGGTGTCACAATAACCTTCGAAGCTAAATCGATAAAACTCAATCTCCTACCCGTTAAAGATACTTTGCTAATATACTGAAAGCAAAGATTGACTCTTGTTTGAAATAGGATTTTGAGGATAACCAATGATGAAGAGAGAAGCCAAAGGTTCAAACGGAATATCCAATTTCTTGGACATAACATAAAAACAGAGGAGAAGAGGACTTAGAACTTAAACTTTATTTAGTTCAGACCCAGATCGTATAAAGATAAGCGTGAAGAACAGATACGTCCGGGATGAACACACAACAAAATTCCGCTTCCGGATATAACTAAATCGCCGTAGCGAAAAGTGAAATCGCCATGCGAAAGACAAAATCGATCCTGAGATTGAAAATATTTACATCCAAAAGATGAAGCTTCTCATCTCTTCTTCCCCCGTGAGAGATACAGAGAGAGAGAGAGAGAGAGAGAGCAATCAAATATAAAATCTAATATTTAAAATTTTGCCAAATATAAATCGATAAAACATCCTCAAACCTTATATTTAAAATTTTGCCAAATTTTAAAATAAGTGGGCTTTTAGAAATGTTCAAAATAAGATTTATTTCCTATTTTAAATATCTTTAGATTAGCTTGGAACTTCGAGTTTACTTTCAACATACAGGTCTCTCTTGTGGGTTTGTAGGCTTTTTTAATGTTTAGTGATTTCGGGCTTTATGCAACATCTTTATATATAAAATACAGTTTGAATCCCTCTCAGGGTGTACACATCAGATGCCAGCGCAACAATTCAAGTGATGTCCGGCCGACACCTGTCCTATTAAATGAAACGCAGCGTATTAAGCTTTTGTGCATACACTCCGTTTATGGGCTTAATGACATTCATTTGCTAAGGCCCTGGAAGAGAGAATTGTTGGTGACCTAATGTCTTCTCCGTAAGTACGGCGGCGATAACGTTCGTTGTCGGTTTCCCTGTAACGCTTCGCGACTTAACTCACATTAAGAGACTTTCAATGCGTCGTTCTGTCTGCGAGATCTGTAATCTCCGTATATATATATAGGTTAGTATTCTTTTGCTTTCGATCGCCCTCTCTTCATCTCTTCTATATACTGAGTGTTTCGAGTTATTATGATCCGGCGTGCTGTTAGTATTTTCTGGTAGATTTATCTTGATCATTAGCATTGATATAGGCTGGAAAAGACGATGGTAAAGATTTACCATGAAGTTTGATTCTGATTTTGTCTCTGTTTTTGGTAAAGGAAGATGATGGAAAGGATTTCCATGAAAGTTTGAATCTTTTTCTGTTTACTTAATAGCTTTCCTAAGGAGACAAAATTTCGTTTTAAATTGTAAACTTTGCTGTTTTATCCAATGTTTCTGACTTTCTTCATTCAAAAAAAAATTTTTTCTGACTTTAGCAGTGTAGAGAAGCAGTGATCTTTCGATGTATTTTAAAGTTCAGATTTTTAATGTTGTTCAGGTTGAGTGATATGTTTTGTGGTTCACGGCAGGATAGAGTGATATACAAAAAAGGAAAATGGAAAGCGTAGCCATATCAGAGCATTTGATCAAACTCCTCCGTCCTCCCTGTTGCACAGCCTTACGCATTTGATCTGGTGGGTTATGTCATCTACGACATTGGATGGAAGCCATACCAGAGAAGAGTCTTCTACAACGGAACCATTGAGGTACTCTGGAGGTCTTCTCACTGGTGAGTCTGTCTTTCTTTTAACACTTGGGATTCCTCTCCTCCTCCTTCTTGGTCTATGGGCATACAGCTAAGTACAACGTCTCACCAAGGTATTCCCATCCTGTTTTGAGAATTTTCAAATTTTGTGTGTTTACAGTCCTATGTTGTGGAATTTTATCTGACAATCTCCCTCTGTTACCAGAAAACCAAAAAGGTATCAAAGGTGGAAGTAGGAACAAAGGTCTACGTACGCATCACTTGACGAGTGGCTCGAGGTTCACATATCGCTTTCTCCCTTTTTAGATTTTGTTTCCTCTTCGCTGGGATTGAAGTGTGTGTGTGTGTGTGTGTGTGTTATTGTGCCTTCAGGGACATTTGGCAAAGATATTGCAAGAAAATCGAAGATCAAGAAGAAGTGAGAAAAAGAGAGAGCCTTTTAAGCTCCTTCACAGTTCTTATAGACTTTAAGCTTTTTGGCATTTTGAAAGAGTTTTGGATTTCAGTCTTGAGGAAGTTTAGTATAGATGTTACTCTCTCTTTTTCTTATGAAGATTCTCCTTCCGTCATAGTAATAATGCTCAGAGTAAATAAGTGGCTGCTTCAGCCCAATTTCTCCGTATTATGTTTTATTCTCTGTTTTGTCCTCTGTTTCTTTTTTGCCTTTGTTATATGTGTGTGTGTTCTTGAAAGATCTATGCAGAATCAAAAACTATCTTTTCTAATCTTCAAGCTAATAAAAAAGATTAGTTACTTATTTAATACAAAGGTTGCTATGTCTTAACTACAAAGTTATTACTGAGAATATTATACATCAAAAGACTTTTAGTTCGAGGATGATCAGTATTTTGCAAGTTTTTACTTTCTACCTTAGTTTCTGAGTAAAGAGTCTGGCCTAAGACTCTGAACGTTCTTATCCTTAAAAGTCTCCATGCTTTGTGCATTTGATTTCGTGGTCTTTTAGACAGTCTTTATTTTTCTTCTTCTTCTTCTCTATCTTATTCCCCTGCAACTGTTTGCAGAGCATGAGAAGATATAATATTATAATTAGAATCAGAGAGCACACGTTTCACAGTTGATGTGAGGATACAAAATTTAGGCCCACAGGGCCACCACTGTAGGCAACATCTCTTTCCAAACACTGTCACACGGTATGCACAACAACATACTACGCCGCAGCCTAAAAACATGAGAAAAAAACAAGTAAGCAGTGCTTGAAGCCTTGAATAAAGGCAGAACAAACTGAAATAAATGCACAACAAAGACACACAAATACATGACCTGAACAGATAATTTAAAAGCGCTTGAAAGTGAAGTTGTATAAACTGTGAAAACATAAACAACTGAGCCGTAGCATCGGCGATATACACATTGTTGTTTTAACAATAACAAGAACATCGCATCTTCTGATATAAGGACATGTATATTAATCAATAATCATTTTTAAATTTCATCCATAATATTTACGAAAAAGTCATTAATTAGTTACAAAACCCATAAGAATTTCTTCCTACGATCAACACTCAAATATTCAAAAAAATACATAACTATAAGCAAACGAGAATAATATATATATATGACTGTATAGTTTTATTAGTCTGCTGTTACCATGTAAAAATCAAACTAATATGTATTTCATATAATACAAATACATATTAAATATATGATATATCAATTCAACTAATGTTTAATATATATCCCGCCCGTAGGGCGGACCGACCCTAGTATGGATAAAAAGAACAAAAATATTTAATATAAAAAATTTATAAAAAAAAAGAAATGTGGGAAACTCCAGCATGGTTGGTGAAAAGTCATTATCTTTGTATGTATATTGTATAGGGAGAATTGCCAAGTGTGACTCAAAACTTGGAGTAAAACCCAAAACAATACCCCAACTTGGGTCAAAGGCAAAAGTAACCTAAAAGGCTATTGAAATTACAACTATCCCCTTGTGACCAAACAAAAAAACGGAATTCTTTTTACGTTTCTACCCCTCGCAAGTCGTCTGTTTAGACGACTTGAAAATAAGTCGTCCAGACGACTTAACTTAAAGTCGTCTGGACAGTTAGTCTTAAACATAATTTAAAAATTTTGTAAAAAATATTTTGATAAGTGAAAAATGGGAATTATGTAATTAACATATGTCTTAGGAGGTATAAATTAAGATATAACAAATTTCAATTGTTTTCAGCATAGATGAGTGAAAGTAGTGAGTCATGATATTCTTAAGTTTATGTTTCATCAACATATGTTGTAGTATTGTATGTGTTCTTAGGGTTAGATTTTGGAAAGCATTAAAACCGTTTTTGAAAATTTTTAAAATTACTTATTCGTGTTCATTTCTGTGTATAGTAAACACTATTTAAGTATAATTTGATTTTATAACGTGGTTAGTTAGTTAATCTAGTCATTTTAGTTTAGGGGTTCATTTTAGGGTCTAGGACGACTTAATATTTTGTCGTCTGAAAACAGACGACTAAATATTAAGTCGTCTGTTGTACATTATCAGCCAGAATAAGTCGTCTAAACCGGACCAAACCTTAAAGTTTACCAATGTAATTTTAAAGCTAACCGGATTATTTACCCAATATATAAGGTGATTTTTTTTTTTTGTTTCATTTTTCGCGATATTCAGAAACCCTAACAGTTCTCTCTCAAAGGCGATTTCGAATTCCCACGATTTCCGAACAAACCATCGTTCTCAACATCGGCTATCTATCTCACTTCATTCTCACCGTTGTCGCCGCAGCTTCTTCTAACCCTAGCGCCGCCGATTCCTCTAAACCCTAGCGCCGCCGATTCCTCTAAACCCTAGCGCCGCCGCTTCCACTATTTCCGAACAAACCGTCGCCCTCGCCACCGTGGTCACCAACGTTCTAAACACTAGCGCCGCCGCTTCTTCTAAACCCTAGCGCCGCCGCTTCTTCTCTGTAAACCTTAGCGCCGTTTCTCTGTAAACCCTAACGCCGCTAAGTCATCAATCTCGAGGAAAAGATGAACATAAAACGTTGTCTCTATCAATTTACTCATTCTCACCGTTTCACGTTTATTTTTTCAGATCTATAACCGCAATGACGAGTACTCCAACTCCTTCTGCGACTGGAAGACTTGTAAGTAATTTAAGTCGTCTGGAAAGTCTTCCAACTGGACGACTTAGTAGATGACTTAAATATAAGTCGTCCATTTGGAAGACTTTCCAGACGACTTAATTATAAGTCGTCTACTAAGTCGTCTGGACTTATATCGTTGTCTTTGATTATTTTGCAGACAAAAAGGATGGATATTCCAGAACTCCCCCGTAGGTTATACACATCAGGGGAAGAACCAGAAGCCCACAATAGCATTTCGTATCATACGGATAACAGCAAGTTGCATACTGCTCTTAGGAAAGCTCTTACTGATGACGAATTTGAAGAGCTCAAGGAGTCGAGTTTGGGAGTTTTCATCAAGTTCAAGGAGCAGGGATTTGGTTGGGCTTCAAGGCTGGTTCACTACATGCTCAGTTTCAAGCTGGACATTAAGAAGAAGTATGAGATGTGGTCTCTCGTTGGTCCAGAACCTTTGAGGTTTTCACTGTTAGAGTTTGAAAACCTCACTGGTCTAAACTGCGAGTACATCGAGGACCTTGAGACACCAAAATGTGATGTTACCCCAGAGATGGTTTCTTTCTGGGGGATGCTGGGAGTTCATCTGGAAGCTGGGCCAACTATTGATCAGATAATAGCAGCACTGCAGAGATGCGGGGATTGGTCCAGGGAAGATCGCAAGCGGCTCGCGTACCTCTCCATCTTCACTGGATTCATTGAAGGGAGAAAGTTTTCAACCGCTACACGATCTACTCTGGCAAGGCTAGTGATGGATTTAGAACGGTTTGAGAATTATCCATGGGGGAGAGTCGCATTTAAGGTGCTGATGGACTCTTTGTGGAACAAAGAAATTGCTGGCTGTTACACCGTGGATGGGTTTATACAAGTTCTTCAGGTCTGGACGTACACAGCTATGCCGGAATTGGGTGCTAGTATTGGTGGTCCCAGAGCAGACAGTCCGTCTCCACCGATACTGGCTTACGAGGGCAGCAGAGGCCGCAGATCAATGAAAGCTGCTATCTTGAGTCAGGTATTTACTTCAATCCAAAAGTCTGCGCAGACGACTTATTATAAGTCGTCTGGAAGGTCGTCCAGCTGGACGACTTATCGGACGACTTAATTAAGTCGTCTGGAAAGTCTTCCATCTGGACGACTTATTAGACGACTTATTATAAGTCGTCTGGAAAGTCTTCCATCTGGACGACTTATTAGACGACTTATTATAAGTCGTCTGGAAGGTCTTCCAGCTGGACGACATAGTAGACGACTTATAATTAAGTCGTCTATTTAGTATTTTTTTTCAAATATCTAACTCGATTCTTCTATTTACTGCAGACCCGCGTGATCAACTTTGTTGAGAAGGACATTAGTGAAATGTGGCAAAAATGGGACTCTGAGGTTGAGGACCTGCCCGCGGAGAACATCATTAAAGTCATGTATGAGCGGAGACCGTGGAAGTGGACCATGGATTGCTGGGAAGTCACTGGTACTAAGGTCAATACAAAACCTAAGGTTGTGACTCCATCAAAGAAGGCCAAAGAGATGGTTGTGTTGGAGGAGGAGGAGGAGGAGGAGGAAGACAATCCAAGACCTCGGAAGAAAGCTCGTAAAGAGGCTCCTAAAGTGGCTAGTGAAGAGGCTAGAGAAGAGGCTAGAGGGGTGACCAGAGAGGAGTTGGAAATTATGTTCAAGGGCGTAGCTGACTGCATGAAAAAAGGGTTTAATAAGTGCATGAGGGAGTTTAGGAAGTTGTCCGATAGATTGGAAGCTGTGGAGAAGAAGGTTGGTGTCACCAATCAGGCTACCCCTCAAGATAAACAGCCTACCCCTCTTGCCAAAGAAACCGGGGGTAGAAACAAACAGGCTACCCCTCAAGATAAACAACCTACCCCTCATGCCAAAGAAACCGTGGTTAGTAACCAGCCTCCTCCTCATCAAACCAAACAGCAGCCTCCTCCTCCTCAAAAGAAACAGCCTCCTCCTCAAAAGAAACAGCCTCCTCCTCAAAAGAAACAGCCTCCTCCTCAAAAGAAACAGCCTCCTCAAATCAAAGAGGTTAGTATCAAATCCAGGGTTAACTAGTTGTCCAGACGACTGTAAAAGTTGTCTGGACGACTAGTTGACCCTGGACGACTTAAACGTAAGTTGTCTGGACGACTAGTTGACCACGGAAGACTTATTATAAGTCGTCTGGAAAGTCGTCTACTTGGACGACTTTGTAGACGACTTATATTTAAGTCGTCTGGTAACTTCTAACTTGTTATATTTAATATGCAGCATATAGATGCTTGGATTAATGTGCTAAGGCAGAGGTATCAGGAGAACCCACAAGCTTTCAGGAGCGAGCGAATGTGCTTCCTGGATCACAACTTTTCCCAGTCTTGGAGAGAGCAGTATCACCTCTTCAAAACATCGGAACCTGATCACAAAGGTTTAGGAAGAGTTCTACCTGGTGGGGCGTCGTATTTTTATGACGGATCAATACCTTCATTTTGCCAATCAAACAAGAAGTGGGGGGAGGACATTGATGATATCTATGCGCCAGTGAACTTGGACGACAAGCATTGGGTTGCTATTTGGATATCGATCCCTAAGAGGCACATAGTCGTCTGGGACAGCATACCTTCATGTAGTGTACCAGACGCATGGGATGCGATAATGGAGCCTTTTCTCCAGATGGTCCCTTATCTGCTTGTTGAGTGCGCAGCCACCGACGAAATACGGGTCAAATACGGGTTGGAGCCATACACATATGAGAGACCGCTGAAAGGTGTACCCACGGCCAACAATGGTGATTGTGGCGTGTACACTTTAAAGTACATTGAATGTCATGCTCTCGGTGTCTCCTTTGACCCTAAAGACTTTGCTAGGTGCAACGCAAAGAAAATGAGGGATAATATGGCGGTGGATATATGGAAGGAGCTTGTTGATCAGCATCTAAAAGATAATGTGGATGGTGATAGGTTCGTGGGCTTGTATGATTAGATTAGTGTTTGTATTTGAACTTGTCTTTGTATTTGAATATATAAGTTGAACTTGTAAATATATAAGTTGTAAATATATAAGTTGTCTGGAAGATTAGTGTTTGTATTTGAACTTGTAAATATATAAGTTGTCTGGAAGAAATAAGTCGTCTGGAAGGTTTTCCAACTGGACGACTTACAAATAAGTCGTCTAGAAGGTTTGGACGACTTATTATAAGTCGTCTGGAAGGTTTTCCAACTGGACGACTTACAAATAAGTCATCTAGAAGGTTTGGACGACTTGAAGGGATAGTAGAAGGTAGTCTAAAAATAAAATACACTTGAAGGGATAGTAGAAGGTCGTCTAAAAATAAAATACACTGGACGACTTAGTAGAAGGTCGTCTAAAAATAAAATACACTGGACGACTTAGTAGAAGGTCGTCTAAAAATAAAATACACTGGACGACTAAAAGTTTAGTCGTCTGGACGGGTAATCAAGACGGGACGACTTAAAAATTTTGTGTACATTGTGGTTTCGTATGGCCAGTTTCCTTGCAGTTTGAGCATCTCCGTGCCCTGTGTTTCTTCCTGGGTTTGTGTCCTCTCATCCTAGATAGCTCCAACCAAGATTGCCATCTTGATTTCTTCGGTCTCCCCCGACCACGCTTTAGTTCTGGAGGAAAGCATTCTCGTTCCTCAATATGTTGTGACACGATAGGATATATATTCTCTGAGTATCCTGCATACAGATAATTCTTTGAGTACAGTGGACATACAAGTGTGGAGATATGCAAACCAGCATGTATTCCAGCAGCTATAGCATGAGAGCAAGGTATTTTCTCCACTCCATAGACACCACAATCACACTTTGCATGTTCCAAATCAACCACACAGTCCATTTTGCCACCTTTGACAAAGAAATGCCATCCATCAATTGGTTCGACCGTCATCGTACCCGCTATCTCTTCTCGAACAGCAAGCAAGTATTCAACACCCCCGCTATGTTCAGTTGTGAGACTCAAAGCATCTTGTCTCCTTTTCCAATACCATTTTCCTAACTTCTGCCTTATGAACTCCAGCAGGAACGTAATCGGAAATCCTCTTGCTCGCTTCAGTGCGGAATTAATAGATTCAGCAATGTTGCTTGTTTTTATGTTGAACCTGTTCCCCTTACAATAAACCCTTGACCATAGCCTGACGTCGGCTTTCTCCAAATACGTTGCAAGTTCCGGGTTTGCACTCCGTATCTCAGCCATGTACCGGTCAAAATCGTAAACCGTGTGAGCATAAGCAGCCCCTTTCACCAAGTACATGAGATGTTTCCCTTTAAACTTTTTGACAATGTTATCTTGAAGGTGATAATAACATATTCCTCGGGTTGCCCAAGGAAACACCTTATCACACGCACTTTTAATGGCCTTGTGCCGGTCGGAGACTATCACCAGAGGCTTGTCATGAGATATACAACTAGCCAATTTTGTGAAAAACCATTCCCAAGAAGGTATATCTTCCTCATCCACGATCCCAAAAGCCAATGGGAATATCTGAAAATTGCCATCTTGTGCGGCTGCAACTAACATAGTTCCTCCATACTTTCCACTTAGGTGAGTTCCATCCACCACAATGACCCTTCTCTGATACTTAAAACCTTTGATAGAAGCTCCAAAAGAGAGAAATAGATACTTAAATCTTTTCATAGAATCAAGTTCTATCGCCGTGATAGAATCAGGATTTGCAATGGAGATTTGCTCAAGTTCTAAACATTGCCGCAGACGACTTAGCATTAAGTCGTCCCGAAGACTTAAAGGTAAGTCGTCTAAAGAGGTCACTTTTGCAATTGAAAAAGTCGTCTAAAGTCGTCAAGCTTTGTTTGTTAAAAAAAAAACTTCAGACGACTTATATATAAGTCGTCTACGAGAAACGGGCTAGTTTTGCATTTGACCGAATCGTGTCAGATCTTTGACTATTTCTGGACGACTTATAATTCAGTCGTCTCTGGGAAAGTTAAAATTTCAATATTTTATGAAAACTTGACGACTTACACGTAAGTCGTCCTAGGTTAGTTTTGTAATTGAAAAATAAAACTTGAAATTTAACTTTCTCCAGACGACTTAGATGAAAGTCGTCCAGCTAAACGACTTAATTTAAGGTCGTCCGGGATAAGCAAGGTTTGACCAGAAAATTGGGAAAAATTCTGGACGACTTTGCTTTCCCCGGACGACTTTAAATTAAGTCTTCTAGAGGGACGACTTTATATTAAGTCGTCTGGTTAAAGTTAAATTATGAAGTTTTATTTTTCAATTACAAAACTAACCTAGGACGACTTACACGTAAGTCGTCAAGTTTTCATAAAATATTGAAATTTTAACTTCCCCAGAGACGACTGAATTATAAGTCGTCCATAAATAGTCAAAGATCTGACACGATTCGGTCAAATGCAAAACTAGCCCGTTTCTCGTAGACGACGTATATATAAGTCGTCTGAAGTGTTTTTTTTTAACAAACAAAGCTGGACGACTTAATTTATGTCGTCCGTTTGAACAGAAGACTCATCAGTAAGTCTTCTACATACAGATGACTTACTAGTAAGTCTTCTACGCGAACAGATCTTGAAAAAAAATTCAAATTCGTACCTTAAACTAGGTGAGATGACTTCGTTTGCACACAGGGTCTTCTCCAACCACCCAGAACCTCAAACGAAAGCAACCGTAAGTCAAAACGAAAGAAATATGGCTCTGCAACCATAGCCCATATTTTGAATCAAAAGCTTGAGTTTTTTGGATGAATATAGAGAG
Source organism: Brassica napus (assembly GCF_020379485.1). Taxonomy (NCBI): domain Eukaryota; kingdom Viridiplantae; phylum Streptophyta; class Magnoliopsida; order Brassicales; family Brassicaceae; genus Brassica; species Brassica napus. Next base: position 21,188,608 of record NC_063449.1, read on the forward strand.
AAAGTGAAAGAAATGTTGTTTTTAGTTCATAACAATTGAAACAGAGAGAGTGTAAAGAGATTTACGTGCATTAAAGGGCATTAAAAGCTCCAAACAGTTCGTACAAGGTTGTTGCCACTATTCATTGCAGTGGCAGTATTGTAAATACTTGAAGAAGATGAGGTTGAGACAGTAAAGAAGCCATTTTCGAAAAAAAAAAAAAAAAAATGTTAATGGCATTTTCGTAGATAAAGTGCAGGTGTGGGGTTAAAATCTCAAAAAAAAAAGGAGTCAAAAGAAAAGGTTAGTTTTCTGTTTGACTCCAAGTTTTGAGTCACTTTTGCAAAAAGCCCTTTTTTTATTTACTTTTATCTCAAATTCTAAAATATATTAAACAAAAATAATTGTCATAATAAACTATATATAAAATTCTAGATCGATTTTCATATATATATATATATATATATTATATATTAATGTTTAAACAAAACTAAATGTGGATGTGGACACCAAAGCGTGGATATCAGAATTATAAATTAGTTGTGTACATGGACATCTTAACAGAATTATAAACTAGTTGTGGACATGGACAATATTCCTTCGATTTCATTCATCATCTCGGGATCTAAATTCAACTCTAATCAAATTTACATCCATCCACATCATGGCAAAGCGCAAATTCCTTAGATCGGAAATCTCTGACATGCAAGATCTATTAATCTCCGACATAAGGTAAACGATTCTTCGATTTTTCTCTCCGCTCATATTCACAATATCATCTTTTTCTCATCTTGATTGAAGTTTAACTGCAAATAATTTATCAATTGGGCTGAAGAAGCCAAGTGCTTGTGTTGGAGATAATAGAGTTCGTGTCCACGTTTTATGGTATAATTTTAGTAACATGAGTCCATGTCCACATATTGTTGTATAGTTTCATGGAATCAAAACATAGAGTTTGTCCACGTTATCTACTATAAACACATTAACATCACATGTCTACACATTACTCATCACTCATCCACACATCACCCGTCCACAAATCACCCAACCACGCATCACTCATCCACAAATCACCCTTCCACAAGTGTCGTTTTCATTAAGGGCAAAATTATGCACAGTCTGTCGCTGGCCCACAACAAAGTGTGTCACATGTAAGAAGTGTCTATGAGTGTAATAGAAAGTCAAAAAGTGTACCTTAGTTTAATCAACTCATATTTAAATGATAAGATTAGATATTAAATGTAACATGACTTTTTAGGAATAGGTCCATTAGGTCCATTTTTTAAAAAATCACAAATGAATCAAGGTTGTGACTTCTGCTTTAATATATAAGATTGATTTGGTTTGAATATTTGGATTGAGAATCAATAGTTATTTTAAATATTGTTGGTGTTTTGAGTGTACTTTAGCTATTTTAGACATGTACTTTTGACTATATGTATATATTTATAAGTATTTTGAACAACTTAAAAGTATCTTATATATTTGATGTTTTTAATATATATTAAATCTAAAAATAATTAATATATATAGGTATATAAAACAATTTCGAATATAATCGGGTACCTGAAATACTTCGGTTTGGATCGGGTACGGTTTCGGTTCTCTAAATACCAAAATTTTGAACTCATTCGGATATTTAATCAATTTCGGTTCGGTTCGGTTCGATACTACTTTTTCGGATCGGGTTCGGTTCGATACTACTTTTTCGGATCGGGTTCGGTTCCGTTTTTCGGATTTGATTTTTTTCCCAGCCCTAACTAAAATATTGATATGGAAAAATAAAAATTAGAGATACAATTCATTTTGAAGACTAATAAAAAATAAATTTCTTTATATATAAAATTTATATATATCGTAGTTATTAATTTATGATTTCAATACGACTATATATTTAGTTAGGAGTTTTCTAAATATTATTATCTTATTATCTTATCGAATTATATCATACTTTAAACACTCCCAACTTGGAACAAAAAGAATTTATAAATTTATGGTATTTATTAATTTATGCGTGGGTGAAAGCATTTTGTGACAAGTTGGTATTAGCTTGATGTGGTGGGACTGTTGGTTATGTTCGGTTCTTGCTGTCATGGTATCTTCGTCTCAACCTAACTCGTTATTTGGGTTCGTCTTTGTGGTTTGTGTTCGATGTGAAGGTATCTAGCTACTACATCTTTCCTTGGTCCTCTGTGGATATGGAATATGGTTTCTAGACGAAGCAGTTGACATGTTCTTCAGTTCTTCTCTTGTGAGGAGGTGGGCAGTCTTTGTTATGTAGGTCACTTTGTTGTCTTGCGAGTGTCCGCGTGTAAGAGCTGGTGGTCTTCTTTGACGTTTTATCAAGTGGCGTTTCAAGTTCTTTGGCCTTGTACTTTAGATTTGGTGAGGGATTTTGGTCATGCAAGTTTTGGATGGATAGTAGCTGCTGGAGTTGTTGTAGATTTGACCTTGCGATTGTTTCTGATGTTGATGTTCTAGTTTGGCTTGGTGATGTTCCCTTCAGGGTTGGGATCGCTCAATACTTTTGCTCCTTAGTTCAGCTTTAGTGTTACATTGTTCTATGGAAAGGTGGTGAGTAATTATTGGATCATCAGTTCCAGCTCTAGCTCCATTGTCTCTCTATATATTATTTGTCTACTGTTTTAAAATCTATCGGTTTTTTTGGTTAGTATCATGTCTCCCTCTTTTGGGCTATTGTCTCTGGAGATTTATTCATGTTCCGCCGATTCATGTATTTCACCTTGTATCTTTTCAATGAATGAAATAAATTTCTGAGTTAAAAAAACTTTATAGATTTTTTATTGTACTTTTGGAACAATACTTAGGTTCACTCCCTATAGTGAATGTTTAAATTTACCTCATCTTTTATAACCAACCAAAATGTTATGTAAGATTAGTTAAAAAAAAGTAAAATTTTAAAATAAATGGCTGGAAAAAACAATGTCGGCGTTAGTGCCATCTGCAAAACCCGAAACTGTAAAACTCTAAAATCTAAACCTTAAACCCTAAACTTTAAACCCCAAATCCTAAACCCCAAACTCTATATCCTAAACTTTAAACCCTAAATCCTAAATCCTAAATCCTAAATCCTAAACCCTAAACTCTAAACACTAAACCCAAAACTCTAAACCATAAACCTTAAACCATAAATCAGAAGCTCTAAACTCTAAATCTTAAATCCTAAATTCTAAATCCAAAATTTTAAACCATAAACTAGAACCCTAATCAAGTGTTTTGGGTTTATGATTTAGGGTAGTGTTTAGGGTTTAGAGTTTAAGATTTAGGTTTAGGATTTGGAGTTTGAAGTTTAAGTTTTAGGTTTAGGATTTAGATTTTAGATTTTTAAAGTTTCGGGTTTTGCAGACGGTGTTAATGTCTGTGTTGTTTTTTTAGCTATTTATTTTTTGGTTTTATTACCATATTTAACTAATTGTACATGGTACTTTAGTTGGTTATAAAAAGTAAAGTAAATTTAACCATTCAACAAAAGGGTAAACCTAAGTATTATTCGTACTTTTATTGTAATTTTATGTTATTTATATAATAGATGTAAAAACGGTTTCAAAATACGTGTTTGGATTGAAAACTGATATATCAAATTGGTTCTACTAATAAAATATAAAATTTAAAACAATATTTAATTCTACGGTTTTCAACAAAACCAAATCAAAACCAACTTTCATTTTTTTTTTGAACTGATTCTCAACCAACTTTCATCTTAGTTACATTTTGTTTTTGTTTCTCCTTTTCGGTTGCAGTTTTTTTTACCAACCCTAGTTAAGCGTTGAAACATTGAATAGCAACCCTACGGAAAGTAGTGGCTGATCTCCTACGAAACGTAATGGCTGATCTTCTATAGAGAAATCAAATGTACGAGTTGTTTAAAAAAAAGAGAAATCAAATGTACGATACCATCCTTCGGTTAATATTTTATATGTTTCTTTTTCCTTTTTCTAAAATACCTCGATTGTCCAGTAAGATTCATTTCAGGATACCTTCTCGTAGGATATAGACTTGAGCAGTCAATGTACTCATCTATAAAATTAAGCTCAGTGTCTTATTATTAGCAGCTTACCTCTCCACAGAAATCTAATTCAAAAAGTATCTGCCGATGAGGAGTCTTATATTTCTCGCAATTTTATCTCTCTTGGCTTTAACCTTTCCCGTATCCATTGCTTCTGAACCAAGCCCCGTTCAAGACTTTTGTGTCGGCGTAAACACCCCATCCGATGGTGGTATGTACATTTTCTCCTAATCGTTTATACGCCCACCTTTCATTGGTTTCTCATTCTTATACTGTTTTGTTATTTGGTTATTATGTTCAGTGTTTGTTAACGGAAAGTTTTGCAAAGACCCAAAGCTCGCCACAGTAGACGACTTTTTTTTCACAGGGCTTGACAGGCAAAGAATCGCAACTAATGCGGTCGGAACAAATGTGACACCTGTCTTTGCTGATAACCTTCCTGGGCTCAACACCCTTGGAATAGCATTTGCTCGTGTAGATTATGCACCAAACGGGCTGATCCCACCTCATACCCATCCACGTGCTAGCGAGTTCTTGATTGTCCAAGAAGGATCGCTTTACGCGGGGTTTGTCTCGTCAGACCAAGACGGAAATCGTCTATTCTCCAAAATACTCAACAAGGGTGATCTAATTGTGTTTCCAGTAGGACTCATCCATTTCCATGTCAATGTGGGACGAGGCCCAGCAGTTGCATTCACTGCTTTTAATAGCCAAAACCCAGGTCTCATCACTATTGCTAAAACCGTGTTTGGGTCTAACCCGCGGATAAACCCAAATGCTCTTGCAAAAGCATTCCAGTTGGATCCTAGGATTGTCATGAGCCTACAGACCAAATTCTGATCATGGAATGAAAAATATTGAGCTTTTAACTGCTTTCGCTTTCTTTCCGTTGTCTGAATAAGGATCATGTATTCCATCACTGCATCAATGAAGTGACATAAAGTCATAATGTAATGCTTACAAAACTACGTCTCCTGTCCACTTCACGTGTCTTAATTTCCTATCTATCAAGATATGTAAAGAATGAAAACAAAAACGAAACAAATTTTTTTTTTTTTTGGTGTTAAACACAATTTTTTTTTAATGTTAAAAAGAAAATTCGTTTTTAATTTTAATAAACAAATTGTTTCCCACTTTTGAAAAAAAGGAACTAAAATAGGCCGCGCTCGGTTTTATAAATTCTTAGTTAGACCAAAATAATCTTTAATTTATATTGGAGTGATTAACACCACACATCATAATCATAGTTTGATTTTGATGACAACGTGTTAGATCCTTGTAGCAAACCACATCATCTTTTCGTTTTTAATAGTTAAATACATATAAATTAAACATTACATAATTCCATTACATATATATGTTTATAAAACAAAAATATTACCAAGATTTATTTATATTATTAGAAATTAGTTTGTATCCGTTCTTTAAATTTCAAACTATGACATGCCAAAAACTGGCATATGTTATAAAAAGAACTGGAATTTATTTGTATCGCAGGAATTTAAATAAGAGCAAAATTTTATACCCGTAGAAAGAAATAACACTGATACAGAGAGAGAATAGAATAGAAGTGTTTTTAGGTGTGCATTATAAACGAACGCAAACGTTAACTCTGCGATTCGAAATACAAATGGCAAAAATCGAGAAACTTCAGTTTCCGGCATTGGAAGTAACTGGGACAAACTACACGGCATGGGTTACAAACATGGAGCTTCATCTAGATTCCGAGGAAATACTCGGAACAATAAAAGATGGCAATATATCAATCTCTCATGAAAAGGCTAAGGCCGTAATATTTCTGAGAAGACATCTAGATGAAAATCTTACGCATGATTATGCGAGAACCAAAGATCCCTTAGATCTTTGGAAAGCTCTGAAGGAGAGGTTTGATAACCAAAGAAAAATTACTCTCCCCCATGCGCTTGATGAGTGGAAAAATCTACGATTTCAAGATTTTGAAAAAGTGGAAACGTACAAACTGGTGATGTGTTTACGGCACGATTTGCCGATTGTCATTTCAATGAGAAAGAATTCCCAACTCTAGGGGGAGACAATAAACAAGTAGGAAAAGAGATCAAATGGAGTGTACCATCGTTATTACACCTTGATCCTCCTACGAAACAGTCAGAACTAGAAGTTCGACGTATCATGCATTTACAAAATATAGCAAATCAGCTACCAGATGCATTTGCTGATACCAAAATGGTAACTAAATCACATATACCCGCTGCAAATACTCCTGCTCGTATTGAAATACCACAAAATGGTGGAACGGCAGTTGATACACGTGAATCAGGAACACGTTTAAAGCGCGGTAGACCTATTGGTTCAAAGGATAAACTTCCTAGAAAACGTAAGGAATGTGAAAAGCATGATACTCCCAAAATAGCGGAAAATATTTTGGAAGAAGCGAATTGTGAATCGAACGACAATATAGAGCATCATGAATCTGATGGAAATCACGAGATTTCTATCAATTACATCCATAATGGAAAGATATGGAACCGAAATGAGATGGATGATATTGATGACGTTTTCTCATACCTTTTAGCAAAGGAAATAAATGAAGAAAACGAAGATCCAGAACCAAAGTCTGTATATGAATGTCAAAAGAGACATGACTGGATAAAATGGAAAGATGCAATTCAAGTCGAATTAGATTCGCTTAACAAACGAAATGTATTCGGACCTATTGTGCTCACACCCAAAGATGTAAAACCAGTTGGGTACAAATGGGTATTTGTCCGAAAAAGAAATGAGAAAAACGAGATTACGAGATACAAAGCTCGTCTCGTAGCCCAAGGTTTCTCTCAAAGGCCAGGAATTGATTATGAGGAAACTTATTCTCCTGTTATGGACGCAATCACATTTAGATTCCTGATGAGCCTAGCGGCCAATGAAAATTTAGAAATGCGTCTCATGGATGTCGTTACGGCATATTTATATGGATCATTAGATACTGATATCTATATGAGAATCCCAGATGGATTTAAAATGCCAGAAATGTTAAGTTCCAGACCTAAAGAGTTATGTGCAATAAAATTGCAAAGGTCATTATATGGGTTAAAACAATCTGGACGAATGTGGTATAATCGTCTCAGCGAACACTTAACAAAAGAAGGATACACGAATGATCCTATATGCCCTTGTGTTTTCATAAAGAAAACAACATCCGGATTTGTGATAATCGCGGTGTACGTTGATGATCTTAATATTATTGGAACTCAAAACGTAATCCAAAAGGCATCAAACTATCTGAAAGGAGAATTTGAGATGAAAGATCTCGGGCAGACAAAATATTGTCTAGGATTACAAATTGAGCATTCTCAAAAGGGTATATTTGTACACCAGTCTACATATACCAAACGAGTATTGAAACGCTTTAACATGGATAAAGCATCTCCTCTTAGCACCCCGATGGTCGTTAGATCACTTAATGTTGAAAATGATCCGTTTCGACCATCTGAGGAAAATGAAGAAATACTTGGTCCTGAAACTCCATACTTAAGTGCAATTGGAGCTCTTATGTATCTTGCAAATTGTACTCGACCTGACATATCCTTTGCTGTTAATCTTTTAGCGAGATTCAGTTCGTCTCCTACACGAAGACATTGGAATGGAATTAAACATGTCTTTCGTTACCTTCAAGGAACAACTGATTTAGGCTTGTTTTATCCTAAAAGTTCAAAAGGTCAAATGATTGGTTTTGCAGATGCAGGTTATTTGTCAGATCCACACAAAGCTCGATCCCAGACAGGATATGTTTTTACAATTGGAGGCACCGCCATATCTTGGCGTTCTCAGAAGCAGACACTTGTTGCTACTTCTTCAAATCACGCCGAGATCATTGCACTCCATGAAGCAAGTAGAGAATGTGTATGGCTAAGATCAATAAGCCGACACATCTGTTCAAGCAGTGGGATTGACGAAAATGCGGAGCCAACTATTCTATATGAAGATAACGCGGCATGTGTTGCTCAAACGAAGGAAGGATATATCAAAAGCGATAGAACCAAACATATACCTCCGAAGTTCTTCTCATACACTCAAGAGCTCGAGAAGAATAAAGAGATTGAAATAAGATATGTTCGATCATGCGACAATGCAGCCGACCTCTTCACAAAATCACTCCCTACCTCGGTATTCAGAAAACACATCCATAACATTGGGATGCGCCATCAGAAGGATCTATGACTGTTCATTCGAGGGGGAGCTTACGTAGTTGTACTCTTTTTACCTTACTATGGTTTTTCCCATTGGGTTTTCCTGGAAAGGTTTTTAACGAGGCAACAAAGACGTTAAGCGAGAGCGGATAGTGACACCGGCCCCCAAGGGGGAGTGTTACGAAAGTAAACAAAAGCGGCCACCGTAATGTTTGAAATAATTAAAGATGTGGGTCCCGCTGCACTATTTGCACAGTAAATTTTCTTCTATATATACGAACGTTTGCGTTCGTTTATAATGCACACCTAAAAACACTTCTATTCTATTCTCTCTCTGTATCAGTGTTATTTCTTTCTACGGGTATAAAATTTTGCCCTTATTTAAATTCCTGCAATACAAATAAATTCCAGTTCTTTTTATAACACGTGGAATTTAAGATTTTGTACGATTTATAAAAAGTGGAAACGTACAAATAAATTCCAGTGCTGATAACGTGTTATTAAAAGAACTGGAATTTATTTGTATCGCAGGAATTTAAATAAGGGCAAAATTTTATATCCGTAGAAAGAAATAACACTGATACAGAGAGAGAATAGAATAGAAGTGTTTTTAGGTGTGCATTATAAACGAACGCAAACGTTCGTATATATAGAAGAAAATTTACTGTGCAAATAGTGCAGCGGGACCCACATCTTTAATTATTTCAAACATTACGGTGGCCGCTTTTGTTTACTTTCGTAACACTCCCCCTTGGGGGCCGGTGTCACTATCCGCTCTCGCTTAACGTCTTTGTTGCCTCGTTAAAAACCTTTCCAGGAAAACCCAATGGGAAAAACCATAGTAAGGTAAAAAGAGTACAACTACGTAAGCTCCCCCTCGAATGAACAGTCATAGATCCTTCTGATGGCGCATCCCAATGTTATGGATGTGTTTTCTGAATACCGAGGTAGGGAGTGATTTTGTGAAGAGGTCGGCTGCATTGTCGCATGATCGAACATATCTTATTTCAATCTCTTTATTCTTCTCGAGCTCTTGAGTGTATGAGAAGAACTTCGGAGGTATATGTTTGGTTCTATCGCTTTTGATATATCCTTCCTTCGTTTGAGCAACACATGCCGCGTTATCTTCATATAGAATAGTTGGCTCCGCATTTTTGTCAATCCCACTGCTTGAACAGATGTGTCGGCTTATTGATCTTAGCCATACACATTCTCTACTTGCTTCATGGAGTGCAATGATCTCGGCGTGATTTGAAGAAGTAGCAACAAGTGTCTGCTTCTGAGAACGCCAAGATATGGCGGTGCCTCCAATTGTAAAAACATATCCTGTCTGGGATCGAGCTTTGTGTGGATCTGACAAATAACCTGCATCTGCAAAACCAATCATTTGACCTTTTGAACTTTTAGGATAAAACAAGCCTAAATCAGTTGTTCCTTGAAGGTAACGAAAGACATGTTTAATTCCATTCCAATGTCTTCGTGTAGGAGACGAACTGAATCTCGCTAAAAGATTAACAGCAAAGGATATGTCAGGTAGAGTACAATTTGCAAGATACATAAGAGCTCCAATTGCACTTAAGTATGGAGTTTCAGGACCAAGTATTTCTTCATTTTCCTCAGATGGTCGAAACGGATCATTTTCAACATTAAGTGATCTAACGACCATCGGGGTGCTAAGAGGAGTTGCTTTATCCATGTTAAAGCGTTTCAATACTCGTTTGGTATATGTAGACTGGTGTACAAATATACCCTTTTGAGAATGCTCAATTTGTAATCCTAGACAATATTTTGTCTGCCCGAGATCTTTCATCTCAAATTCTCCTTTCAGATAGTTTGATGCCTTTTGGATTACGTTTTGAGTTCCAATAATATTAAGATCATCAACGTACACCGCGATTATCACAAATCCGGATGTTGTTTTCTTTATGAAAACACAAGGGCATATAGGATCATTCGTGTATCCTTCTTTTGTTAAGTGTTCGCTGAGACGATTATACCACATTCGTCCAGATTGTTTTAACCCATATAATGATCTTTGCAATTTTATTGCACATAACTCTTTAGGTCTGGAACTTAACATTTCTGGCATTTTAAATCCATCTGGGATTCTCATATAGATATCAGTATCTAATGATCCATATAAATATGCCGTAACGACATCCATGAGACGCATTTCTAAATTTTCATTGGCCGCTAGGCTCATCAGGAATCTAAATGTGATTGCGTCCATAACAGGAGAATAAGTTTCCTCATAATCAATTCCTGGCCTTTGAGAGAAACCTTGGGCTACGAGACGAGCTTTGTATCTCGTAATCTCGTTTTTCTCATTTCTTTTTCGGACAAATACCCATTTGTACCCAACTGGTTTTACATCTTTGGGTGTGAGCACAATAGGTCCGAATACATTTCGTTTGTTAAGCGAATCTAATTCGACTTGAATTGCATCTTTCCATTTTATCCAGTCATGTCTCTTTTGACATTCATATACAGACTTTGGTTCTGGATCTTCGTTTTCTTCATTTATTTCCTTTGCTAAAAGGTATGAGAAAACGTCATCAATATCATCCATCTCATTTCGTTTCCATATCTTTCCATTATGGATGTAATTGATAGAAATCTCGTGATTTCCATCAGATTCATGATGCTCTATATTGTCGTTCGATTCACAATTCGCTTCTTCCAAAATATTTTCCGCTATTTTGGGAGTATCATGCTTTTCACATTCCTTACGTTTTCTAGGAAGTTTATCCTTTGAACCAATAGGTCTACCGCGCTTTAAACGTGTTCCTGATTCACGTGTATCAACTGCCGTCCACCATTTTGTGGTATTTCAATACGAGCAGGAGTATTTGCAGCGGGTATATGTGATTTAGTTACCATTTTGGTATCAGCAAATGCATCTGGTAGCTGATTTGCTATATTTTGTAAATGCATGATACGTCGAACTTCTAGTTCTGACTGTTTCGTAGGAGGATCAAGGTGTAATAACGATGGTACACTCCATTTGATCTCTTTTCCTACTTGTTTATTGTCTCCCCCTAGAGTTGGGAATTCTTTCTCATTGAAATGACAATCGGCAAATCGTGCCGTAAACACATCACCAGTTTGTGGTTCTAGGTATCTTATTATTGATGGAGAATCATAGCCAATATATATTCCCAACCGTCTTTGCGGTCCCATCTTTGTACGTTGCGGTGGTGCTATTGGAATATAAACCGCACAACCAAAGATTTTTAGATGAGAGATATTTGGTTCTTTTCCAAATGCTAACTGTAATGGGGAATATCTATGGTATGCACTTGGTCTTATCCGAATTAGTGCTTCTGCATGCAAAATAGCATGTCCCCATACAGATGTTGGGAGTTTTGATCTCATGATCAATGGCCTTGCAATTAGTTGCAGCCGTTTAATTAATGATTCTGCCAAACCATTTTGTGTATGAACATGAGCAACAGAATGCTCTACTTCAATCCCTGATACCATACAATAATCATTAAAAGCTTGGGATGTGAATTCACCAGCGTTATCTAATCTAACTCTTTTAATTGGATAATCTGAGAACTGTGCTCTTAATTTGATTATCTGAGTTAGAAATCTCGCAAATGCCATATTTCGAGATGATAACAAACAAACATGTGACCATCTACTCGATGCATCGATTAATACCATAAAGTAGTAGAATGGTCCACACGGTGGATGTATTGGTCCACAAATATCACCTTGGATTCTTTCCAAAAACTGTGGTGATTCTTTGTCAATTTTGGTTGGTGATGGTCTTATGATTAATTTCCCAAGAGCACACGCATCACATGTCATTTTATTACTTTGGTATATATCTTGGGTTTTTATTGAATGACCATGTGAGCTTTCAATGATTTTTCGCATCATTGTAGTGCCTGGATGACCAAGGCGATCATGCCATAATGTAACATCTTCTGGATTTCTTTTTATCACAAGATGTGATTCTATAGCATCAATATAAGTGATGCAATCCAGAAGGAAGTTCTGGAAATTTTTCCAGTACAAGGCCTTTGCCTGATTTTTCAGAAGTTATATACAAATACTTCTTTCCATTCTCAGTTGCAGACTGAGTGTTATACCCTTGACGGTATATATCTTTGAAACTCAACAAATTTCTCTTAGAATTTGGAGAATATAAGGCATTATCTATGGAAAACTTTGTTCCATTAGGCAACATAAAGTTCGCCTTGCCAATTCCTTCGATCAGGTCTGTAGGACCTGATATTGTGTTTATAGTCATTTTTACTGACTTTAAAGTAGAGAAATATCTCTTATCCTTCAGTATAGTGTGCGTTGTGCCACTATCTGGTATGCAAACTTCTCTACCAATTTGTTTAGTTGTTGTTCCATTTGCTTTCTTATCCATTTCTGTAACACACAGTTAATATCAATAAAGAAAAAAACTTTCATAAGTAAACATATTATTCATCAATAACAAGTACACAATAATTATACATTAGATATTTTGAAATACAACATTATTTTGAAAGTGAAATACATAATATTTTATGGCATCACTAGGCATTATTAAGCTTGATCAGAACAATCACTTCAAATATTTTGATGAGTGGCCTCGTCGAAATCTCCCATAAAGTCAGAGGATTCGAGGTATGTCGATGTTGTACCCACAAGGTGTTCATTGAGATTTACTTCCTTTGCCTTGCCTTTAATAGATTCTTGGTACAATTGGCATAGATGCCGAGGAGTTCGACATACTTGAGACCAGTGTCCCTTCGATCCACATCTGTAACAGACGTTCTCATTTTTATGAGTAGGGTTTTCTTGGGTTTCTTTTCCTTTTACCCGATCAGATCGATTCCATGTGTTGGATCCCCTTCCTCTTGGGTTGTTACTCCTTTCATGGTTGCGGTTAAATCGATAACCACGACCACGACCAAAACCACGATTGTGACCACGGCCACGACCACGCCCACGATAGGAATAATTTCCTTTTTCCGGATTTTTTATATCCGTTGCATTTACCTCAGGAAATGCTTTGGTTCCCGTGGGTCGGGCATTGTGGTTTTTAATGAGGAGTTCATTATTTCTCTCCGCTATTATAAGCGCCACAGCGAGTTCAGAGAACCTCGTATACCCACAATTTCTATATTGTTCTTGTAGAACATAATGATTTTTGTGGAACGTCTGGTAAGTTTTCTCGAGCATTTCCGCTTCCGAGACAGGCTTACCGCAATAATCTAATTGCGCCGCTATTCTCAATATAGCGGAATTGTACGTTTCCACTTTTTCCACTCGTGCTGATAACGTGTTATAAAAAGAACTGGAATTTATTTGTATTGCAGGAATTTAAATAAGGGCAAAATTTTATACCCGTAGAAAGAAATAACACTGATACAGAGAGAGAATAGAATAGAAGTGTTTTTAGGTGTGCATTATAAACGAACGCAAAACGTTCGTATATATAGAAGAAAATTTACTGTGCAAATAGTGCAGCGGGACCCACATCTTTAATTATTTCAAACATTACGGTGGCCGCTTTTGTTTACTTTCGTAACACTCCCCCTTGGGGGCCGGTGTCACTATCCGCTCTCACTTAACGTCTTTGTTGCCTCGTTAAAAAACCTTTCCAGGAAAACCCAATGGGAAAAACCATAGTAAGGTAAAAAGAGTACAACTACGTAAGCTCCCCCTCGAATGAACAGTCATAGATCCTTCTGATGGCGCATCCCAATGTTATGGATGTGTTTTCTGAATACCGAGGTAGGGAGTGATTTTGTGAAGAGGTCGGCTGCATTGTCGCATGATCGAACATATCTTATTTCAATCTCTTTATTCTTCTCGAGCTCTTGAGTGTATGAGAAGAACTTCGGAGGTATATGTTTGGTTCTATCGCTTTTGATATATCCTTCCTTCGTTTGAGCAACACATGCCGCGTTATCTTCATATAGAATAGTTGGCTCCGCATTTTCGTCAATCCCACTGCTTGAACAGATGTGTCGGCTTATTGATCTTAGCCATACACATTCTCTACTTGCTTCATGGAGTGCAATGATCTCGGCGTGATTTGAAGAAGTAGCAACAAGTGTCTGCTTCTGAGAACGCCAAGATATGGCGGTGCCTCCAATTGTAAAAACATATCCTGTCTGGGATCGAGCTTTGTGTGGATCTGACAAATAACCTGCATCTGCAAAACCAATCATTTGACCTTTTGAACTTTTAGGATAAAACAAGCCTAAATCAGTTGTTCCTTGAAGGTAACGAAAGACATGTTTAATTCCATTCCAATGTCTTCGTGTAGGAGACGAACTGAATCTCGCTAAAAGATTAACAGCAAAGGATATGTCAGGTCGAGTACAATTTGCAAGATACATAAGAGCTCCAATTGCACTTAAGTATGGAGTTTCAGGACCAAGTATTTCTTCATTTTCCTCAGATGGTCGAAACGGATCATTTTCAACATTAAGTGATCTAACGACCATCGGGGTGCTAAGAGGAGTTGCTTTATCCATGTTAAAGCGTTTCAATACTCGTTTGGTATATGTAGACTGGTGTACAAATATACCCTTTGAGAATGCTCAATTTGTAATCCTAGACAATATTTTGTCTGCCCGAGATCTTTCATCTCAAATTCTCCTTTCAGATAGTTTGATGCCTTTTGGATTTCGTTTTGAGTTCCAATAATATTAAGATCATCAACGTACACCGCGATTATCACAAATCCGGATGTTGTTTTCTTTATGAAAACACAAGGGCATATAGGATCATTCGTGTATCCTTCTTTTGTTAAGTGTTCGCTGAGACGATTATACCACATTCGTCCAGATTGTTTTAACCCATATAATGATCTTTGCAATTTTATTGCACATAACTCTTTAGGTCTGGAACTTAACATTTCTGGCATTTTAAATCCATCTGGGATTCTCATATAGATATCAGTATCTAATGATCCATATAAATATGCCGTAACGACATCCATGAGACGCATTTCTAAATTTTCATTGGCCGCTAGGCTCATCAGGAATCTAAATGTGATTGCGTCCATAACAGGAGAATAAGTTTCCTCATAATCAATTCCTGGCCTTTGAGAGAAACCTTGGGCTACGAGACGAGCTTTGTATCTCGTAATCTCGTTTTTCTCATTTCTTTTTCGGACAAATACCCATTTGTACCCAACTGGTTTTACATCTTTGGGTGTGAGCACAATAGGTCCGAATACATTTCGTTTGTTAAGCGAATCTAATTCGACTTGAATTGCATCTTTCCATTTTATCCAGTCATGTCTCTTTTGACATTCATATACAGACTTTGGTTCTGGATCTTCGTTTTCTTCATTTATTTCCTTTGCTAAAAGGTATGAGAAAACGTCATCAATATCATCCATCTCATTTCGTTTCCATATCTTTCCATTATGGATGTAATTGATAGAAATCTCGTGATTTCCATCAGATTCATGATGCTCTATATTGTCGTTCGATTCACAATTCGCTTCTTCCAAAATATTTTCCGCTATTTTGGGAGTATCATGCTTTTCACATTCCTTACGTTTTCTAGGAAGTTTATCCTTTGAACCAATAGGTCTACCGCGCTTTAAACGTGTTCCTGATTCACGTGTATCAACTGCCGTTCCACCATTTTGTGGTATTTCAATACGAGCAGGAGTATTTGCAGCGGGTATATGTGATTTAGTTACCATTTTGGTATCAGCAAATGCATCTGGTAGCTGATTTGCTATATTTTGTAAATGCATGATACGTCGAACTTCTAGTTCTGACTGTTTCGTAGGAGGATCAAGGTGTAATAACGATGGTACACTCCATTTGATCTCTTTTCCTACTTGTTTATTGTCTCCCCCTAGAGTTGGGAATTCTTTCTCATTGAAATGACAATCGGCAAATCGTGCCGTAAACACATCACCAGTTTGTGGTTCTAGGTATCTTATTATTGATGGAGAATCATAGCCAATATATATTCCCAACCGTCTTTGCGGTCCCATCTTTGTACGTTGCGGTGGTGCTATTGGAATATAAACCGCACAACCAAAGATTTTTAGATGAGAGATATTTGGTTCTTTTCCAAATGCTAACTGTAATGGGGAATATCTATGGTATGCACTTGGTCTTATCCGAATTAGTGCTTCTGCATGCAAAATAGCATGTCCCCATACAGATGTTGGGAGTTTTGATCTCATGATCAATGGCCTTGCAATTAGTTGCAGCCGTTTAATTAATGATTCTGCCAAACCATTTTGTGTATGAACATGAGCAACATAATGCTCTACTTCAATCCCTGATACCATACAATAATCATTAAAAGCTTGGGATGTGAATTCACCAGCGTTATCTAATCTAACTCTTTTAATTGGATAATCTGAGAACTGTGCTCTTAATTTGATTATCTGAGTTAGAAATCTCGCAAATGCCATATTTCGAGATGATAACAAACAAACATGTGACCATCTACTCGATGCATCGATTAATACCATAAAGTAGTAGAATGGTCCACACGGTGGATGTATTGGTCCACAAATATCACCTTGGATTCTTTCCAAAAACTTTGGTGATTCTTTGTCAACTTTGGTTGGTGATGGTCTTATGATTAATTTCCCAAGAGCACACGCATCACATGTCATTTTATTACTTTGGTATATATCTTGGGTTTTTATTGAATGACCATGTGAGCTTTCAATGATTTTTCGCATCATTGTAGTGCCTGGATGACCAAGGCGATCATGCCATAATGTAACATCTTCTGGATTTCTTTTTATCACAAGATGTGATTCTATAGCATCAATATAAGTGTGATGCAATCCAGAAGGAAGTTCTGGAAATTTTTCCAGTACAAGGCCTTTGCCTGATTTTTCAGAAGTTATATACAAATACTTCTTTCCATTCTCAGTTGCAGACTGAGTGTTATACCCTTGACGGTATATATCTTTGAAACTCAACAAATTTCTCTTAGAATTTGGAGAATATAAGGCATTATCTATGGAAAACTTGTTCCATTAGGCAACATAAAGTTCGCCTTGCCAATTCCTTCGATCAGGTCTGTAGGACCTGATATTGTGTTTATAGTCATTTTTACTGACTTTAAAGTAGAGAAATATCTTATCCTTCAGTATAGTGTGCGTTGTGCCACTATCTGGTATGCAAACTTCTCTACCAATTTGTTTAGTTGTTGTTCCATTTGCTTTCTTATCCATTTCTGTAACACACAGTTAATATCAATAAAGAAAAAAAACTTTCATAAGTAACATATTATTCATCAATAACAAGTACACAATAATTATACATTAGAATTTTGAAATACAACATTATTTGAAAGTGAAATACATAATATTTTATGGCATCACTAGGCATTATTAAGCTTGATCAGAACAATCACTTTCAATATTTGATGAGTGGCCTCGTCGAAATCTCCCATAAAGTCAGAGGATTTCGAGGTATGTCGATGTTGTACCCACAAGGTGTTCATTGAGATTTACTTCCTTTGCCTTCCCTTTAATAGATTCTTGGTACAATTGGCATAGATGCCGAGGAGTTCGACATACTTGAGACCAGTGTCCCTTCGATCCACATCTGTAACAGACGTTCTCATTTTTATGAGTAGGGTTTTCTTGGGTTTCTTTTCCTTTTACCCGATCACTCTGCGATTCGGTAAAATTTATTTGTATCATTTATACCCTGTTATAATGGTCGGTATACCGGCTCTACTATTATTTATATCATGTTATAATGGCCGGAATACCGCCCTATATATTAATTAATTTAATGGTCGCGAGCCGCCTTATATCCTCCTGTTATTATTATTGGTCGGCTGAGCCGCCCTTATATTCTGGTGAATATTAATTGGTCGGCCGAGCCGCCGTATATTTATTTTTTACTGCATTGATCGGCTGAGCCGTCGCAGATGTGGTTGTTGCATAACATAAATATTGCATTGCCATAATTTTTACTTTTATGAAATTTTATAGATTTGATTGACCGGTTTAATACGATATTTTCAGACTGCTTTTAGTGCACTCGATTTAACCCCAACGGTCACAAAGAATTTTTTTCAAAATTTCCCCTTTCTCCAACGGTCATGAACAGTAATTTTCATCTATAAATACAACTCATTTTCACTCCATTTTCTCATCCAAAACATTTCATCTTCTCTCAAATATATTCAAATCGCAGGAATTTAAATAAGGGCAAATTTTATACCCGTAGAAAGAAATAACACTGATACAGAGGAGAAGAATAGAATAGAGTGTTTTTAGGTGTGCATTATAAACGAACGCAAACGTTCGTATATATAGAAGAAAATTTACTGTGCAAATAGTGCAGCGGGACCCACATCTTTTAATTATTTCAAACATTACGGTGGCCGCTTTGTTTACTTTCGTAACACTCCCCCTTGGGGGCCGGTGTCACTATTCCTCTCTCGCTTAACGTCTTTGTTGCCTCTTAAAAACCTTCCCGGAAAACCCCAATGGGAAAAACCATAGTAAGGTAAAAAGAGTACAACTACGTAAGCTCCCCCTCGAATGACCAGTCATAGATCCTTCTGATGGCGCATCCCAATGTTATGGATGTGTTTTCTGAATACCGGGGTAGGGAGTGATTTTGTGAAAGGTCGGCTGCATTGTCGCATGATCGAACCATATCTATTTCAATCTCTTTATTCTCTCGAGCTCTTGAGTGTAATGAGAAGAACTTCGGAGGTATATGTTTGGTTCTTATCGCTTTTGATATATCCTTCCTTCGGTTTGAGAACAAATGCCCGCGTTATCTCATATAGAATAGTTGGCTCGAATTTCGTCAATCCCATTGGTAGAGAAGTTTGCATATCCAGATAGTGGCACAACGCACACTATACTGAAGGATAAGAGATATTTCTCTACTTTAAAGTCAGTAAAAATGACTATAAACACAATATCAGGTCCTACAGACCTGATCGAAGGAATTGGCAAGCGAACTTTATGTTGCCTAATGGAACAAAGTTTTCCATAGATAATGCCTTATATTCTCCCAAATTCTAAGAGAATTTGTTGTTTCAAAGATATATACCGTCAAGGGTATAACACTCAGTCTGCAACTGAGAATGGAAAGAAGTATTTGTATATAACTTCTGAAAAATCAGGCAAGGGCCTTGTACTGGAAAAATTTCCAGAACTTCCTTCTGGATTGCATCACACTTATATGATGCTATAGAATCACATCTTGTGATAAAAAGAAATCCAGAAGATGTTACATTATGGCATGATCGCCTTGGTCATCCAGGCACTACAATGATGCGAAAAATCATTGAAAGCTCACATGGTCATTCATAAAAACCCAAGATATATACCAAAGTAATAAAATGACATGTGATGCGTGTGCTCTTGGGAAATTAATCATAAGACCATCACCAACCAAAATTGACAAGAATCACACCACAGTTTTTTGGAAAGAATCCAAGGTGATATTTGTGGACCAATACATCCACCGTGTGGACCATTCTACTACTTTATGGTATTAATCGATGCATCGAGTAGATGGTCACATGTTTGTTTGTTATCATCTCGAAATATGGCATTTGCGAGATTTCTAACTCAGATAATCAAATTAAGAGCACAGTTCTCAGATTATCCAATTAAAAAGTTAGATTAGATAACGCTGGTGAATTCACATCCCAAGCTTTTAATGATTATTGTATGGTATCAGGGATTGAAGTAGAGCATTCTGTTGCTCATGTTCATACACAAAATGGTTTGGCAGAATCATTAATTAAACGGCTGCAACTAATTGCAAGGCCATTGATCATGAGATCAAAACTCCCAACATCTGTATGGGGACATGCTATTTTGCATGCAGAAGCACTAATTCGGATAAGACCAAGTGCATACCATAGATATTCCCCATTACAGTTAGCATTTGGAAAAGAACCAAATATCTCTCATCTAAAAATCTTTGGTTGTGCGGTTTATATTCCAATAGCACCACCGCAACGTACAAAGATGGGACCGCAAAGACGGTTGGGAATATATATTGGCTATGATTCTCCATCAATAATAAGATACCTAGAACCACAAACTGGTGATGTGTTTACGGCACGATTTGCCGATTGTCATTTCAATGAGAAAGAATTCCCAACTCTAGGGGGAGACAATAAACAAGTAGGAAAAGAGATCAAATGGAGTGTACCATCGTTATTACACCTTGATCCTCCTACGAAACAGTCAGAACTAGAAGTTCGACGTATCATGCATTTACAAAATATAGCAAATCAGCTACCAGATGCATTTGCTGATACCAAAATGGTAACTAAATCACATATACCCGCTGCAAATACTCCTGATCGTATTGAAATACCACAAAATGGTGGAACGGCAGTTGATACACGTGAATCAGGAACACGTTTAAAGCGCGGTAGACCTATTGGTTCAAAGGATAAACTTCCTAGAAAACGTAAGGAATGTGAAAAACATGATACTCCCAAAATAGCGGAAAATATTTTGGAAGAAGCGAATTGTGAATCGAACGACAATATAGAGCATCATGAATCTGATGGAAATCACGAGATTTCTATCAATTACATCCATAATGGAAAGATATGGAAACGAAATGAGATGGATGATTTTGATGACGTTTTCTCATACCTTTTAGCAAAGGAAATAAATGAAGAAAACGAAGATCCAGAACCAAAGTCTGTATATGAATGTCAAAAGAGACATGACTGGATAAAATGGAAAGATGCAATTCAAGTCGAATTAGATTCGCTTAACAAACGAAATGTATTCGGACCTATTGTGCTCACACCCAAAGATGTAAAACCAGTTGGGTACAAATGGGTATTTGTCCGAAAAAGAAATGAGAAAAACGAGATTACGAGATACAAAGCTCGTCTCGTAGCCCAAGGTTTCTCTCAAAGGCCAGGAATTGATTATGAGGAAACTTATTCTCCTGTTATGGACGCAATCACATTTAGATTCCTGATGAGCCTAGCGGCCAATGAAAATTTAGAAATGCGTCTCATGGATGTCGTTACGGCATATTTATATGGATCATTAGATACTGATATCTATATGAGAATCCCAGATGGATTTAAAATGCCAGAAATGTTAAGTTCCAGACCTAAAGAGTTATGTGCAATAAAATTGCAAAGATCATTATATGGGTTAAAACAATCTGGACGAATGTGGTATAATCGTCTCAGCGAACACTTAACAAAAGAAGGATACACGAATGATCCTATATGCCCTTGTGTTTTCATAAAGAAAACAACATCCGGATTTGTGATAATCGCGGTGTACGTTGATGATCTTAATATTATTGGAACTCAAAACGTAATCCAAAAGGCATCAAACTATCTGAAAGGAGAATTTGAGATGAAAGATCTCGGGCAGACAAAATATTGTCTAGGATTACAAATTGAGCATTCTCAAAAGGGTATATTTGTACACCAGTCTACATATACCAAACGAGTATTGAAACGCTTTAACATGGATAAAGCAACTCCTCTTAGCACCCCGATGGTCGTTAGATCACTTAATGTTGAAAATGATCCGTTTCGACCATCTGAGGAAAATGAAGAAATACTTGGTCCTGAAACTCCATACTTAAGTGCAATTGGAGCTCTTATGTATCTTGCAAATTGTACTCGACCTGACATATCCTTTGCTGTTAATCTTTTAGCGAGATTCAGTTCGTCTCCTACACGAAGACATTGGAATGGAATTAAACATGTCTTTCGTTACCTTCAAGGAACAACTGATTTAGGCTTGTTTTATCCTAAAAGTTCAAAAGGTCAAATGATTGGTTTTGCAGATGCAGGTTATTTGTCAGATCCACACAAAGCTCGATCCCAGACAGGATATGTTTTTACAATTGGAGGCACCGCCATATCTTGGCGTTCTCAGAAGCAGACACTTGTTGCTACTTCTTCAAATCACGCCGAGATCATTGCACTCCATGAAGCAAGTAGAGAATGTGTATGGCTAAGATCAATAAGCCGACACATCTGTTCAAGCAGTGGGATTGACGAAAATGCGGAGCCAACTATTCTATATGAAGATAACGCGGCATGTGTTGCTCAAACGAAGGAAGGATATATCAAAAGCGATAGAACCAAACATATACCTCCGAAGTTCTTCTCATACACTCAAGAGCTCGAGAAGAATAAAGAGATTGAAATAAGATATGTTCGATCATGCGACAATGCAGCCAACCTCTTCACAAAATCACTCCCTACCTCGGTATTCAGAAAACACATCCACAACATTGGGATGCGCCATCAGAAGGATCTATGACTGTTCATTCGAGGGGGAGCTTACGTGGTTGTACTCTTTTTACCTTACTATGGTTTTTCCCATTGGGTTTTCCTGGAAAGGTTTTTAACGAGGCAACAAAGACGTTAAGCGAGAGCGGATAGTGACACCGGCCCCCAAGGGGAGGTGTTACGAAAGTAAACAAAAGCGGCCACCGTAATGTTTGAAATAATTAAATATGTGGGTCCCGCTGCACTATTTGCACAGTAAATTTTCTTCTATATATACGAACGTTTGCGTTCGTTTATAATGCACACCTAAAAACACTTCTATTCTACTCTCTCTCTGTATCAGTGTTATTTCTTTCTACGGGTATAAAATTTTGCCCTTATTTAAATTCCTGCGATACAATTAAATTCCAGTTCTTTTATAACACGTTATCAGCACGAAAGAAATAACACTGATACAGAGAGAGAGTAGAATAGAAGTGTTTTTGAGGTGTGTATTATAAACGAACGCAAACGTTCGTATATATAGAAGAAAATTTACTGTGCAAATAGTGCAGCGGGACCCACATCTTTAATTATTTCAAACATTACGGTGGCCGCTTTTGTTTACTTTCGTAACACTCCCCCTTGGGGGCCGGTGTCACTATCCGCTCTCGCTTAACGTCTTTGTTGCCTCGTTAAAAACCTTTCCAGGAAAACCCAATGGGAAAAACCATAGTAAGGTAAAAAGAGTACAACCACGTAAGCTCCCCCTCGAATGAACAGTCATAGATCCTTCTGATGGCGCATCCCAATGTTGTGGATGTGTTTTCTGAATACCGAGGTAGGGAGTGATTTTGTGAAGAGGTCGGCTGCATTGTCGCATGATCGAACATATCTTACTTCAATCTCTTTATTCTTCTCGAGCTCTTGAGTGTATGAGAAGAACTTCGGAGGTATATGTTTGGTTCTATCGCTTTTGATATATCCTTCCTTCGTTTGAGCAACACATGCCGCGTTATCTTCATATAGAATAGTTGGCTCCGTATTTTCGTCAATCCCACTGCTTGAACAGATGTGTCGGCTTATTGATCTTAGCCATACACATTCTCTACTTGCTTCATGGAGTGCAATGATCTCAGCGTGATTTGAAGAAGTAGCAACAAGTGTCTGCTTCTGAGAACGCCAAGATATGGCGGTGCCTCCAATTGTAAAAACATATCCTGTCTGGGATCGAGCTTTGTGTGGATCTGACAAATAACCTGCATCTGCAAAACCAATCATTTGACCTTTTGAACTTTTAGGATAAAACAAGCCTAAATCAGTTGTTCCTTGAAGGTAACGAAAGACATGTTTAATTCCATTCCAATGTCTTCGCGTAGGAGACGAACTGAATCTCGCTAAAAGATTAATGGCAAAAGATATGTCAGGTCGAGTACAATTTGCAAGATACATAAGAGCTCCAATTGCACTTAAGTATGGAGTTTCAGGACCAAGTATTTCTTCATTTTCCTCAGATGGTCGAAACGGATCATTTTCAACATTAAGTGATCTAACGACCATCGGGGTGCTAAGAGGAGTTGCTTTATCCATGTTAAAGCGTTTCAATACTCGTTTGGTATATGTAGACTGGTGTACAAATATACCCTTTGAGAATGCTCAATTTGTAATCCTAGACAATATTTTGTCTGCCCGAGATCTTTCATCTCAAATTCTCCTTTCAGATAGTTTGATGCCTTTTGGATTTCGTTTTGAGTTCCAATAATATTAAGATCATCAACGTACACCGCGATTATCACAAATCCGGATGTTGTTTTCTTTATGAAAACACAAGGGCATATAGGATCATTCGTGTATCCTTCTTTTGTTAAGTGTTCGCTGAGACGATTATACCACATTCGTCCAGATTGTTTTAACCCATATAATGATCTTTGCAATTTTATTGCACATAACTCTTTAGGTTTGGAACTTAACGTTTCTGGCATTTTAAATCCATCTGGGATTCTCATATAGATATCAGTATCTAATGATCCATATAAATATGCCGTAACGACATCCATGAGACGCATTTCTAAATTTTCATTGGCCGCTAGGCTCATCAGGAATCTAAATGTGATTGCGTCCATAACAGGAGAATAAGTTTCCTCATAATCAATTCCTGGCCTTTGAGAGAAACCTTGGGCTACGAGACGAGCTTTGTATCTTGTAATCTCGTTTTTCTCATTTCTTTTTCGGACAAACACCCATTTGTACCCAACAGGTTTTACATCTTTGGGTGTGAGCACAATAGGTCCGAATACATTTCGTTTGTTAAGCGAATCTAATTCGACTTGAATTGCATCTTTCCATTTTATCCAGTCATGTCTCTTTTGACATTCATATACAGACTTTGGTTCTGGATCTTCGTTTTCTTCATTTATTTCCTTTGCTAAAAGGTATGAGAAAACGTCATCAATATCATCCATCTCATTTCGTTTCCATATCTTTCCATTATGGATGTAATTGATAGAAATCTCGTGATTTCCTTCAGATTCATGATGCTTTATATTGTCGTTAGATTCACAATTCGCTTCTTCCAAAATATTTTCTGTTATTTTGGGAGTATCATGCTTTTCACATTCCTTACGTTTTCTAGGAAGTTTATCCTTTGAACCAATAGGTCTACCGCGCTTTAAACGTGTTCCTGATTCACGTGTATCAACTGCCGTTCCACCATTTTGTGGTATTTCAATACGAGCAGGAGTATTTGCAGCGGGTATATGTGATTTAGTTACCATTTTGGTATCAGCAAATGCATCAGGTAGCTGATTTGCTATATTTTGTAAATGCATGATACGTCGAACTTCTAGTTCTGACTGTTTCGTAGGAGGATCAAGGTGTAATAACGATGGTACACTCCATTTGATCTCTTTTCCTACTTGTTTATTGTCTCCCCCTAGAGTTGGGAATTCTTTCTCATTGAAATGACAATCGGCAAATCGTGCCGTAAACACATCACCAGTTTGTGGTTCTAGGTATCTTATTATTGATGGAGAATCATAGCCAATATATATTCCCAACCGTCTTTGCGGTCCCATCTTTGTACGTTGCGGTGGTGCTATTGGAATATAAACCGCACAACCAAAGATTTTTAGATGAGAGATATTTGGTTCTTTTCCAAATGCTAACTGTAATGGGGAATATCTATGGTATGCACTTGGTCTTATCCGAATTAGTGCTTCTGCATGCAAAATAGCATGTCCCCATACAGAGGTTGGGAGTTTTGATCTCATGATCAATGGCCTTGCAATTAGTTGCAGCCGTTTAATTAATGATTCTGCCAAACCATTTTGTGTATGAACATGAGCAACAGAATGCTCTACTTCAATCCCTGATACCATACAATAATCATTAAAAGCTTGGGATGTGAATTCACCAGCGTTATCTAATCTAACTCTTTTAATTGGATAATCTGAGAACTGTGCTCTTAATTTGATTATCTGAGTTAGAAATCTCGCAAATGCCATATTTCGAGATGATAACAAACAAACATGTGACCATCTACTCGATGCATCGATTAATACCATAAAGTAGTAGAATGGTCCACACGGTGGATGTATTGGTCCACAAATATCACCTTGGATTCTTTCCAAAAACTTTGGTGATTCTTTGTCAATTTTGGTTGGTGATGGTCTTATGATTAATTTCCCAAGAGCACACGCATCACATGTCATTTTATTACTTTGGTATATATCTTGGGTTTTTATTGAATGACCATGTGAGCTTTCAATGATTTTTCGCATCATTGTAGTGCCTGGATGACCAAGGCGATCATGCCATAATGTAACATCTTCTGGATTTCTTTTTATCACAAGATGTGATTCTATAGCATCAATATAAGTGTGATGCAATCCAGAAGGAAGTTCTGGAAATTTTTCCAGTACAAGGCCTTTGCCTGATTTTTCAGAAGTTATATACAAATACTTCTTTCCATTCTCAGTTGCAGACTGAGTGTTATACCCTTGACGGTATATATCTTTGAAACTCAACAAATTTCTCTTAGAATTTGGAGAATATAAGGCATTATCTATGGAAAACTTTGTTCCATTAGGCAACATAAAGTTCGCCTTGCCAATTCCTTCGATCAGGTCTGTAGGACCTGATATTGTGTTTATAGTCATTTTTACTGACTTTAAAGTAGAGAAATATCTCTTATCCTTCAGTATAGTGTGCGTTGTGCCACTATCTGGTATGCAAACTTCTCTACCAATTTGTTTAGTTGTTGTTCCATTTGCTTTCTTATCCATTTCTGTAACACACAGTTAATATCAATAAAGAAAAAAAACTTTCATAAGTAAACATATTATGCATCAATAACAAGTACACAATAATTATACATTAGATATTTTGAAATACAACATTATTTTGAAAGTGAAATACATAATATTTTATGGCATCACTAGGCATTATTAAGCTTGATCAGTACAAGCACTTCAAATATTTTGATGAGTGGCCTCGTCGAAATCTCCCATAAAGTCAGAGGATTCGAGGTATGTCGATGTTGTACCCACAAGGTGTTCATTGAGATTTACTTCCTTTGCCTTGCCTTTAATAGATTCTTGGTACAATTGGCATAGATGCCGAGGAGTTCGACATACTTGAGACCAGTGTCCCTTCGATCCACATCTGTAACAGACGTTCTCATTTTTATGAGTAGGGTTTTCTTGGGTTTCTTTTCCTTTTACCCGATCAGATCGATTCCATGTGTTGGATCCCCTTCCTCTTGGGTTGTTACTCCTTTCATGGTTGCGGTTAAATCGATAACCACGACCACGACCAAAACCACGATTGTGACCACGGCCACGACCACGCCCACGATAGGAATAATTTCCTTTTTCCGGATTTTTTATATCCGTTGCATTTACCTCAGGAAATGCTTTGGTTCCCGTGGGTCGGGCATTGTGGTTTTTAATGAGGAGTTCATTATTTCTCTCCGCTATTATAAGCGCCACAGCGAGTTCAGAGAACCTCGTATACCCACAATTTCTATATTGTTCTTGTAGAACATAATGATTTTTGTGGAACGTTTGGTAAGTTTTCTCGAGCATTTCTGCTTCCGAGACAGGCTTACCGCAATAATCTAATTGCGCCGCTATTCTCAATATAGCGGAATTGTACGTTTCCACTTTTTCAAAATCTTGAAATCGTAGATTTTTCCACTCATCGAGTGCATGGGGGAGAGTAATTTTTCTTTGGTTATCAAACCTCTCCTTCAGAGCTTTCCAAAGATCTAAGGGATCTTTGGTTCTCGCATAATCATGCGTAAGATTTTCATCTAGATGCCTTCTCAGAAATATCACGGCCTTAGCCTTTTCATGAGAGGTTGATATATTGCCATCTTTTATTGTTCCGAGTATTTCCTCGGAATCTAGATGAAGCTCCATGTTTGTAACCCATGCCGTGTAGTTTGTCCCAGTTACTTCCAATGCCGGAAACTGAAGTTTCTCGATTTTTGCCATTTGTATTTCTAAAGAACATAAATAAAAATTATTAGAATATTATTCATATTAAAAGGAACCGTTTACATTAATCATGCAAGCAATTACAAGGAGAAGCGATGTAAAGAAAATTAAACCGATATTCATCTAAATTCTCTTGGAGTAAATTCTCCAACGAATAAACCATAAATAGAAACACAAATAAAAATGGCACATAAAAACAAAAGTGCGCGAATCATCTTTCTTGAAATGAAAAATCGGAGGAGAGCGATTTGAATATTTTTGAGAGAAGATGAAATGTTTTGGATGAGAAAATGGAGTGAAAATGAGTTGTATTTATAGATGAAAATTACTGTTCATGACCGTTGGAGAAAGGGGAAATTTTGAAAAAAATTCTTTGTGACCGTTGGGGTTAAATCGAGTGCACTAAAAATCAGTCTGAAAATATCGTATTAAACGGTCAATCAAATCTATAAAATTTCATAAAAGTAAAAATTATGGCAATGAAATATTTATGTTATGACAACAAATCATGCGACGGCTCAGCCGATCAATGCAGAGTAATAAATAAATTATACGGCGGCTCGGCCGACCAATTAATAATAAACAGAATATAAGGCGGCTCAGCCGACCAATTAATAATAAACAGGATATAAGGCGGCTCGGCCGACCATTAAATTAATTAAATAATATAGGCGGTATTCCGGCCATTATAACATGATATAAATAATAGTAGAGGCGGTATACCGACCATTATAACAGGGTATAAATGATACAAATAAATTTTACCGAATCGCAGAGTGATCGTGCTGATAACGTGTTATAAAAGAACTGGAATTTATTTGTATCGCAGGAATTCAAATAAGGGCAAAATTTTATACCCGTAGAAAGAAATAACACTGATACAGAGAGAGAGTAGAATAGAAGTGTTTTTGAGGTGTGTATTATAAACGAACGCAAACGTTCGTATATATAGAAGAAAATTTACTGTGCAAATAGTGCAGCGGGACCCACATCTTTAATTATTTCAAACATTACGGTGGCCGCTTTTGTTTACTTTCGTCCAGATTGTTTTAACCCAAAAACTGTGGTGATTCTTTTTCAATTTTGGTTGGTGATGGTCTTATGATTAATTTCCCAAGAGCACACGCATCACATGTCATTTTATTACTTTGGTATATATCTTGGGTTTTTATTGAATGACCATGTGAGCTTTCAATGATTTTTCGCATCATTGTAGTGCCTGGATGACCAAGGCGATCATGCCATAATGTAACATCTTCTGGATTTCTTTTTATCACAAGATGTGATTCTATAGCATCAATATAAGTGTGATGCAATCCAGAAGGAAGTTCTGGAAATTTTTCCAGTACAAGGCCTTTGCCTGATTTTTCAGAAGTTATATACAAATACTTCTTTCCATTCTCAGTTGCAGACTGAGTGTTATACCCTTGACGGTATATATCTTTGAAACTCAACAAATTTCTCTTAGAATTTGGAGAATATAAGGCATTATCTATGGAAAACTTTGTTCCATTAGGCAACATAAAGTTTGCCTTGCCAATTCCTTCGATCAGGTCTGTAGGACCTGATATTGTGTTTATAGTCATTTTTACTGACTTTAAAGTAGAGAAATATCTCTTATCCTTCAGTATAGTGTGCGTTGTGCCACTATCTGGTATGCAAACTTCTCTACCAATTTGTTTAGTTGTTGGTCCATTTGCTTTCTTATCCATTTCTGTAACACACAGTTAATATCAATAAAGAAAAAAAACTTTCATAAGTAAACATATTATTCATCAATAACAAGTACACAATAATTATACATTAGATATTTTGAAATACAACATTATTTTGAAAGTGAAATACATAATATTTTATGGCATCACTAGGCATTATTAAGCTTGATCAGAACAATCACTTCAAATATTTTGATGAGTGGCCTCGTCGAAATCTCCCATAAAGTCAGAGGATTCGAGGTATGTCGATGTTGTACCCACAAGGTGTTCATTGAGATTTACTTCCTTTGCCTTGCCTTTAATAGATTCTTGGTACAATTGGCATAGATGCCGAGGAGTTAGACATACTTGAGACCAGTGTCCCTTCGATCCACATCTGTAACAGACGTTCTCATTTTTATGAGTAGGGTTTTCTTGGGTTTCTTTTCCTTTTACCCGATCAGATCGATTCCATGTGTTGGATCCCCTTCCTCTTGGGTTGTTACTCCTTTCATGGTTGCGGTTAAATCGATAACCACGACCACGACCAAAACCACGATTGTGACCACGGCCACGACCACGCCCACGAAAGGAATAATTTCTTTTTTCTGGATTTTTTATATCCGTTGCATTTACCTCAGGAAATGCTTTGGTTCCCGTGGGTCGGGCATTGTGGTTTTTAATGAGGAGTTCATTATTTCTCTCCGCTATTATAAGCGCCACAGCGAGTTCAGAGAACCTCGTATACCCACAATTTCTATATTGTTCTTGTAGAACATAATGATTTTTGTGGAACGTCTGGTAAGTTTTCTCGAGCATTTCCGCTTCCGAGACAGGCTTACCGCAATAATCTAATTGCGCCGCTATTCTCAATATAGCGGAATTGTACGTTTCCACTTTTTCAAAATCTTGAAATCGTAGATTTTTCCACTCATCAAGCGCATGGGGGAGAGTAATTTTTCTTTGGTTATCAAACCTCTCCTTCAGAGCTTTCCAAAGATCTAAGGGATCTTTGGTTCTCGCATAATCATGCGTAAGATTTTCATCTAGATGTCTTCTCAGAAATATTACGGCCTTAGCCTTTTCATGAGAGGTTGATATATTGCCATCTTTTATTGTTCCGAGTATTTCCTCGGAATCTAGATGAAGCTCCATGTTTGTAACCCATGCCGTGTAGTTTGTCCCAGTTACTTCCAATGCCAGAAATGTTTAATTCCATTCCAATGTCTTCGTGTAGGAGACGAACTGAATCTCGCTAAAAGATTAACAGCAAAGGATATGTCAGGTCGAGTACAATTTGCAAGATACATAAGAGCTCCAATTGCACTTAAGTATGGAGTTTCAGGACCAAGTATTTCTTCATTTTCCTCAGATGGTCGAAACGGATCATTTTCAACATTAAGTGATCTAACGACCATCGGGGTGCTAAGAGGAGTTGCTTTATCCATGTTAAAGCGTTTCAATACTCGTTTGGTATATGTAGACTGGTGTACAAATATACCCTTTTGAGAATGCTCAATTTGTAATCCTAGACAATATTTTGTCTGCCCGAGATCTTTCATCTCAAATTCTCCTTTCAGATAGTTTGATGCCTTTTGGATTACGTTTTGAGTTCCAATAATATTAAGATCATCAACGTACACCGCGATTATCACAAATCCGGATGTTGTTTTCTTTATGAAAACACAAGGGCATATAGGATCATTCGTGTATCCTTCTTTTGTTAAGTGTTCGCTGAGACGATTATACCACATTCGTCCAGATTGTTTTAACCCATATAATGATCTTTGCAATTTTATTGCACATAACTCTTTCGTTACCTTCAAGGAACAACTGATTTAGGCTTGTTTTATCCTAAAAGTAGGAAAAGAGATCAAATGGAGTGTACCATCGTTATTACACCTTGATCCTCCTACGAAACAGTCAGAAATGTTTAATTCTAGTTCTGACTGTTTCATAGGAGGATCAAGGTGTAATAACGATGGTACACTCCATTTGATCTCTTTTCCTACTTGTTTATTGTCTCCCCCTAGAGTTGGGAATTCTTTCTCATTGAAATGACAATCGGCAAATCGTGCCGTAAACACATCACCAGTTTGTGGTTCTAGGTATCTTATTATTGATGGAGAATCATAGCCAATATATATTCCCAACCGTCTTTGCGGTCCCATCTTTGTACGTTGCGGTGGTGCTATTGGAATATAAACCGCACAACCAAAGATTTTTAGATGAGAGATATTTGGTTCTTTTCCAAATGCTAACTGTAATGGGGAATATCTATGGTATGCACTTGGTCTTATCCGAATTAGTGCTTCTGCATGCAAAATAGCATGTCCCCATACAGATGTTGGGAGTTTTGATCTCATGATCAATGGCCTTGCAATTAGTTGCAGCCGTTTAATTAATGATTCTGCCAAACCATTTTGTGTATGAACATGAGCAACAGAATGCTCTACTTCAATCCCTGATACCATACAATAATCATTAAAAGCTTGGGATGTGAATTCACCAGCGTTATCTAATCTAACTCTTTTAATTGGATAATCTGAGAACTGTGCTCTTAATTTGATTATCTGAGTTAGAAATCTCGTAAATGCCATATTTCGAGATGATAACAAACAAACATGTGACCATCTACTCGATGCATCGATTAATACCATAAAGTAGTAGAATGGTCCACACGGTGGATGTATTGGTCCACAAATATCACCTTGGATTCTTTCCAAAAACTGTGGTGATTCTTTGTCAATTTTGGTTGGTGATGTTCTGATAACGTGTTATAAAAAGAACTGGAATTTATTTGTATCGCAGGAATTTAAATAATGGCAAAATTTTATACCCGTAGAAAGAAATAACACTGATACAGAGAGA
The DNA here is from genome assembly GCF_020379485.1 of Brassica napus. Lineage (NCBI taxonomy): Eukaryota > Viridiplantae > Streptophyta > Magnoliopsida > Brassicales > Brassicaceae > Brassica > Brassica napus. The sequence goes on from NC_063449.1 coordinate 21,221,039, forward strand.
GAGTAGAATAGAAGTGTTTTTAGGTGTGCATTATAAACGAACGCAAACGTTCGTATATATAGAAGAAAATTTACTGTGTAAATAGTGCAGCGGGACCCACATCTTTAATTATTTCAAACATTACGGTGGCCGCTTTTGTTTACTTTCGTAACACTCCCCCTTGGGGGCCGGTGTCACTATCCGCTCTCGCTTAACGTCTTTGTTGCCTCGTTAAAAACCTTTCCAGGAAAACCCAATGGGAAAAACCATAGTAAGGTAAAAAGAGTACAACTACGTAAGCTCCCCCTCGAATGAACAGTCATAGATCCTTCTGATGGCGCATCCCAATGTTATGGATGTGTTTTCTGAATACCGAGGTAGGGAGTGATTTTGTGAAGAGGTCGGCTGCATTGTCGCATGATCAAACATATCTTATTTCAATCTCTTTATTCTTCTCGAGCTCTTGAGTGTATGAGAAGAACTTCGGAGGTATATGTTTGGTTCTATCGCTTTTGATATATCCTTCCTTCGTTTGAGCAACACATACCGCGTTATCTTCATATAGAATAGTTGGCTCCGCATTTTCGTCAATCCCACTGCTTGAACAGATGTGTCGGCTTATTGATCTTAGCCATACACATTCTCTACTTGCTTCATGGAGTGCAATGATCTCGGCGTGATTTGAAGAAGTAGCAACAAGTGTCTGCTTCTGAGAACGCCAAGATATGGCGGTGCCTCCAATTGTAAAAACATATCCTGTCTGGGATCGAACTTTATGTTGCCTAATGGAACAAAGTTTTCCATAGATAATGCCTTATATTCTCCAAATTCTAAGAGAAATTTGTTGAGTTTCAAAGATATATACCGTCAAGGGTATAACACTCAGTCTGCAACTGAGAATGGAAAGAAGTATTTGTATATAACTTCTGAAAAATCAGGCAAAGGCCTTGTACTGGAAAAATTTCCAGAACTTCCTTCTGGATTGCATCACACTTATATTGATGCTATAGAATCACATCTTGTGATAAAAAGAAATCCAGAAGATGTTACATTATGGCATGATCGCCTTGGTCATCCATGCACTACAATGATGCGAAAAATCATTGAAAGCTCACATGGTCATTCAATAAAAACCCAAGATATATACCAAAGTAATAAAATGACATGTGATGCGTGTGCTCTTGGGAAATTAATCATAAGACCATCACCAACCAAAATTGACAAAGAATCACCACAGTTTTTGGAAAGAATCCAAGGTGATATTTGTGGACCAATACATCCACCGTGTGGACCATTCTACTACTTTATGGTATTAATCGATGCATCGAGTAGATGGTCACATGTTTGTTTGTTATCATCTCGAAATATGGCATTTGCGAGATTTCTAACTCAGATAATCAAATTAAGAGCACAGTTCTCAGATTATCCAATTAAAAGAGTTAGATTAGATAACGCTGGTGAATTCACATCCCAAGCTTTTAATGATTATTGTATGGTATCAGGGATTGAAGTAGAGCATTCTGTTTCTCATGTTCATACACAAAATGGTTTGGCAGAATCATTAATTAAACGGCTGCAACTAATTGCAAGGCCATTGATCATGAGATCAAAACTCCCAACATCTGTATGGGGACATGCTATTTTGCATGCAGAAGCACTAATTCGGATAAGACCAAGTGCATACCATAGATATTCCCCATTACAGTTAGCATTTGGAAAAGAACCAAATATCTCTCATCTAAAAATCTTTGGTTGTGCGGTTTATATTCCAATAGCACCACCGCAACGTACAAAGATGGGACCGCAAAGACGGTTGGGAATATATATTGGCTATGATTCTCCATCAATAATAAGATACCTAGAACCACAAACTGGTGATGTGTTTACGGCACGATTTGCCGATTGTCATTTCAATGAGAAAGAATTCCCAACTCTAGGGGGAGACAATAAACAAGTAGGAAAAGAGATCAAATGGAGTGTACCATCGTTATTACACCTTGATCCTCCTACGAAACAGTCAGAACTAGAAGTTCGACGTATCATGCATTTACAAAATATAGCAAATCAGCTACCAGATGCATTTGCTGATACCAAAATGGTAACTAAATCACATATACCCGCTGCAAATACTCCTGCTCGTATTGAAATACCACAAAATGGTGGAACGGCAGTTGATACACGTGAATCAGGAACACGTTTAAAGCGCGGTAGACCTATTGGTTCAAAGGATAAACTTCCTAGAAAACGTAAGGAATGTGAAAAGCATGATACTCCCAAAATAGCGGAAAATATTTTGGAAGAAGCGAATTGTGAATCGAACGACAATATAGAGCATCATGAATCTGATGGAAATCACGAGATTTCTATTAATTACATCCATAATGGAAAGATATGGAAACGAAATGAGATGGATGATATTGATGACATTTTCTCATACCTTTTAGCAAAGGAAATAAATGAAGAAAACGAAGATCCAGAACCAAAGTCTGTATATGAATGTCAAAAGAGACATGACTGGATAAAATGGAAAGATGCAATTCAAGTCGAATTAGATTCGCTTAACAAACGAAATGTATTCGGACCTATTGTGCTCACACCCAAAGATGTAAAACCAGTTGGGTACAAATGGGTATTTGTCCGAAAAAGAAATGAGAAAAACGAGATTACGAGATACAAAGCTCGTCTCGTAGCCCAAGGTTTCTCTCAAAGGCCAGGAATTGATTATGAGGAAACTTATTCTCCTGTTATGGACGCAATCACATTTAGATTCCTGATGAGCCTAGCGGCCAATGAAAATTTAGAAATGCGTCTCATGGATGTCGTTACGGCATATTTATATGGATCATTAGATACTGATATCTATATGAGAATCCCAGATGGATTTAAAATGCCAGAAATGTTAAGTTCCAGACCTAAAGAGTTATGTGCAATAAAATTGCAAAGATCATTATATGGGTTAAAACAATCTGGACGAATGTGGTATAATCGTCTCAGCGAACACTTAACAAAAGAAGGATACACGAATGATCCTATATGCCCTTGTGTTTTCATAAAGAAAACAACATCCGGATTTGTGATAATCGCGGTGTACGTTTATGATCTTAATATTATTGGAACTCAAAACGTAATCCAAAAGGCATCAAACTATCTGAAAGGAGAATTTGAGATGAAAGATCTCGGGCAGACAAAATATTGTCTAGGATTACAAATTGAGCATTCTCAAAACGGTATATTTGTACACCAGTCTACATATACCAAACGAGTATTGAAACGCTTTAACATGGATAAAGCAACTCCTCTTAGCACCCCGATGGTCGTTAGATCACTTAATGTTGAAAATGATCCGTTTCGACCATCTGAGGAAAATGAAGAAATACTTGGTCCTGAAACTCCATACTTAAGTGCAATTGGAGCTCTTATGTATCTTGCAAATTGTACTCGACCTGACATATCCTTTGCTGTTAATCTTTTAGCGAGATTCAGTTCGTCTCCTACACGAAGACATTGGAATGGAATTAAACATGTCTTTCGTTACCTTCAAGGAACAACTGATTTAGGCTTGTTTTATCCTAAAAGTTCAAAAGGTCAAATGATTGGTTTTGCAGATGCAGGTTATTTGTCAGATCCACACAAAGCTCGATCCCAGATAGGATATGTTTTTACAATTGGAGGCACCGCCATATCTTGGCGTTCTCAGAAGCAGACACTTGTTGCTACTTCTTCAAATCACGCCGAGATCATTGCACTCCATGAAGCAAGTAGAGAATGTGTATGGCTAAGATCAATAAGCCGACACATCTGTTCAAGCAGTGGGATTGACGAAAATGCGGAGCCAACTATTCTATATGAAGATAACGCGTGATTATAAAAAGAACTGGAATTTATTTGTATCGCAGGAATTTAAATAAGGGCAAAATTTTATACCCGTAGAAAGAAATAACACTGATACAGAGAGAGAATATAATAGAAGTGTTTTTAGGTGTGTATTATAAACGAACGCAAACGTTCGTATATATAGAAGAAAATTTACTGTGCAAATGGTGCAGCGGGACCCACATCTTTAATTATTTCAAACATTACGGTGGCCGCTTTTGTTTACTTTCGTAACACTCCCCCTTGGGGGCCGGTGTCACTATCCGCTCTCGCTTAACGTCTTTGTTGCCTCGTTAAAAACCTTTCCAGGAAAACCCAATGGGAAAAACCATAGTAAGGTAAAAAGAGTACAACCACGTAAGCTCCCCCTCGAATGAACAGTCATAGATCCTTCTGATGGCGCATCCCAATGTTGTGGATGTGTTTTCTGAATACCGAGGTAGGGAGTGATTTTGTGAAGAGGTCGGCTGTATTGTCGCATGATCGAACATATCTTACTTCAATCTCTTTATTCTTCTCGAGCTCTTGAGTGTATGAGAAGAACTTCGGAGGTATATGTTTGGTTCTATCGCTTTTGATATATCCTTCCTTCGTTTGAGCAACACATGCCGCGTTATCTTCATATAGAATAGTTGGCTCCGTATTTTTGTTAATCCCACTGCTTGAACAGATGTGTCGGCTTATTGATCTTAGCCATACACATTCTCTACTTGCTTCATGGAGTGCAATGATCTCGGCGTGATTTGAAGAAGTAGCAACAAGTGTCTGCTTCTGAGAACGCCAAGATATGGCGGTGCCTCCAATTGTAAAAACATATCCTGTCTGGGATCGAGCTTTGTGTGGATCTGACAAATAACCTGCATCTGCAAAACCAATCATTTGACCTTTTGAACTTTTAGGATAAAACAAGCCTAAATCAGTTGTTCCTTGAAGGTAACGAAAGACATGTTTAATTCCATTCCAATGTCTTCGTGTAGGAGACGAACTGAATCTCGCTAAAAGATTAACAGCAAAGGATATGTCAGGTCGAGTACAATTTGCAAGATACATAAGAGCTCCAATTGCACTTAAGTATGGAGTTTCAGGACCAAGTATTTCTTCATTTTCCTCAGATGGTCGAAACGGATCATTTTCAACATTAAGTGATCTAACGACCATCGGAGTGCTAAGAGGAGTTGCTTTATCCATGTTAAAGCGTTTCAATACTCGTTTGGTATATGTAGACTGGTGTACAAATATACCCTTTCGAGAATGCTCAATTTGTAATCCTAGACAATATTTTGTCTGCCCGAGATCTTTCATCTCAAATTCTCCTTTCAGATAGTTTGATGCCTTTTGGATTTCGTTTTGAGTTCCAATAATATTAAGATCATCAACATACACCGCGATTATCAAAAATCCGGATGTTGTTTTCTTTATGAAAACACAAGGGCATATAGGATCATTCGTGTATCCTTCTTTTGTTAAGTGTTCGCTGAGACGATTATACCACATTCGTCCAGATTGTTTTAACCCATATAATGATCTTTGCAATTTTATTGCACATAACTCTTTAGGTTTGGAACTTAACGTTTCTGGCATTTTAAATCCATCTGGGATTCTCATATAGATATCAGTATCTAATGATCCATATAAATATGCCGTAACGACATCCATGAGACGCATTTCTAAATTTTCATTGGCCGCTAGGCTCATCAGGAATCTAAATGTGATTGCGTCCATAACAGGAGAATAAGTTTCCTCATAATCAATTCCTGGCCTTTGAGAGAAACCTTGGGCTACGAGACGAGCTTTGTATCTTGTAATCTCGTTTTTCTCATTTCTTTTTCGGACAAACACCCATTTGTACCCAACTGGTTTTACATCTTTGGGTGTGAGCACAATAGGTCCGAATACATTTCGTTTGTTAAGCGAATCTAATTCGACTTGAATTGCATCTTTCCATTTTATCCAGTCATGTCTCTTTTGACATTCATATACAGACTTTGGTTCTGGATCTTCGTTTTCTTCATTTATTTCCTTTGCTAAAAGGTATGAGAAAATGTCATCAATATCATCCATCTCATTTCGTTTCCATATCTTTCCATTATGGATGTAATTGATAGAAATCTCATGATTTCCTTCAGATTCAAGATGCTTTATATTGTCATTAGATTCACAATTTTCTTCGTCCAAAATATTTTCTGTTATTTTGGGAGTATCATGCTTTTCACATTCCTTACGTTTTCTAGGAAGTTTATCCTTTGAACCAATAGGTCTACCGCGCTTTACACGTGTTCCTGATTCACGTGTATCAACTGCCGTTCCACCATTTTGTGGTATTTCAATACGAGCAGGAGTATTTGCAGCGGGTATATGTGATTTAGTTACCATTTTGGTATCAGCAAATGCATCAGGTAGCTGATTTGCTATATTTTGTAAATGCATGATACGTCGAACTTCTAGTTCTGACTGTTTCGTAGGAGGATCAAGGTGTAATAACGATGGTACACTCCATTTGATCTCTTTTCCTACTTGTTTATTGTCTCCCCCTAGAGTTGGGAATTCTTTCTCATTGAAATGACAATCGGCAAATCGTGCCGTAAACACATCACCAGTTTGTGGTTCTAGGTATCTTATTATTGATGGAGAATCATAGCCAATATATATTCCCAACCGTCTTTGCGGTCCCATCTTTGTACGTTGTGGTGGTGCTATTGGAATATAAACCGCACAACCAAAGATTTTTAGATGAGAGATATTTGGTTCTTTTCCAAATGCTAACTGTAATGGGGAATATCTATGGTATGCACTTGGTCTTATCCGAATTAGTGCTTCTGCATGCAAAATAGCATGTTCCCATACAGAGGTTGGGAGTTTTGATCTCATGATCAATGGCCTTGCAATTAGTTGCAGCCGTTTAATTAATGATTCTGCCAAACCATTTTGTGTATGAACATGAGCAACAGAATGCTCTACTTCAATCCCTGATACCATACAATAATCATTAAAAGCCTGGGATGTGAATTCACCAGCGTTATCTAATCTAACTCTTTTAATTGGATAATCTGAGAACTGTGCTCTTAATTTGATTATCTGAGTTAGAAATCTCGCAAATGCCATATTTCGAGATGATAACAAACAAACATGTGACCATCTACTCGATGCATCGATTAATACCATAAAGTAGTAGAATGGTCCACACGGTGGATGTATTGGTCCACAAATATCACCTACGAAACAGTCAGAACTAGAAGTTCGACGTATCATGCATTTACAAAATATAGCAAATCAGCTACCAGATGCATTTGCTGATACCAAAATGGTAACTAAATCACATATACCCGCTGCAAATACTCCTGCTCGTATTGAAATACCACAAAATGGTGGAACGGCAGTTGATACACGTGAATCAGGAACACGTTTAAAGCGCGGTAGATCTATTGGTTCAAAGGATAAACTTCCTAGAAAACGTAAGGAATGTGAAAAGCATGATACTCCCAAAATAGCGGAAAATATTTTGGAAGAAGCGAATTGTGAATCGAACGACAATATAGAGCATCATGAATCTGATGGAAATCACGAGATTTCTATCAATTACATCCATAATGGAAAGATATGGAAACGAAATGAGATGGATAATATTGATGACGTTTTCTCATACCTTTTAGCAAAGGAAATAAATGAAGAAAACGAAGATCCAGAACCAAAGTCTGTATATGAATGTCAAAAGAGACATGACTGGATAAAATGGAAAGATGCAATTCAAGTCGAATTAGATTCGCTTAACAAACGAAATGTATTCGGACCTATTGTGCTCACACCCAAAGATGTAAAACCAGTTGGGTACAAATGGGTATTTGTCCGAAAAAGAAATGAGAAAAACGAGATTACGAGATACAAAGCTCGTCTCGTAGCCCAAGGTTTCTCTCAAAGGCCAGGAATTGATTATGAGGAAACTTATTCTCCTGTTATGGACGCAATCACATTTAGATTCCTGATGAGCCTAGCGGCCAATGAAAATTTAGAAATGCGTCTCATGGATGTCGTTACGGCATATTTATATGGATCATTAGATACTGATATCTATATGAGAATCCCAGATGGATTTAAAATGCCAGAAATGTTAAGTTCCAGACCTAAAGAGTTATGTGCAATAAAATTGCAAAGATCATTATATGGGTTAAAACAATCTGGACGAATGTGGTATAATCGTCTCAGCGAACACTTAACAAAAGAAGGATACACGAACGATCCTATATGCCCTTGTGTTTTCATAAAGAAAACAACATCCGGATTTGTGATAATCGCGGTGTATGTTGATGATCTTAATATTATTGGAACTCAAAACGAAATCCAAAAGGCATCAAACTATCTGAAAGGAGAATTTGAGATGAAAGATCTCGGGCAGACAAAATATTGTCTAGGATTACAAATTGAGCATTCTCGAAAGGGTATATTTGTACACCAGTCTACATATACCAAACGAGTATTGAAACGCTTTAACATGGATAAAGCAACTCCTCTTAGCACCCCGATGGTCGTTAGATCACTTAATGTTGAAAATGATCCGTTTCGACCATCTGAGGAAAATGAAGAAATACTTGGTCCTGAAACTCCATACTTAAGTGCAATTGGAGCTCTTATGTATCTTGCAAATTGTACTCGACCTGACATATCCTTTGCTGTTAATCTTTTAGCGAGATTCAGTTCGTCTCCTACACGAAGACATTGGAATGGAATTAAACATGTCTTTCGTTACCTTCAAGGAACAACTGATTTAGGCTTGTTTTATCCTAAAAGTTCAAAAGGTCAAATGATTGGTTTTGCAGATGCAGGTTATTTGTCAGATCCACACAAAGCTCGATCCCAGACAGGATATGTTTTTACAATTGGAGGCACCGCCATATCTTGGCGTTCTCAGAAGCAGACACTTGTTGCTACTTCTTCAAATCACGCCGAGATCATTGCACTCCATGAAGCAAGTAGAGAATGTGTATGGCTAAGATCAATAAGCCGACACATCTGTTCAAGCAGTGGGATTGACGAAAATGCGGAGCCAACTATTCTATATGAAGATAACGTGGCATGTGTTGCTCAAACGAAGGAAGGATATATCAAAAGCGATAGAACCAAACATATACCTCCGAAGTTCTTCTCATACACTCAAGAGCTCGAGAAGAATAAAGAGATTGAAATAAGATATGTTCGATCATGCGACAATGCAGCCGACCTCTTCACAAAATCACTCCCTACCTCGGTATTCAGAAAACACATCCACAACATTGGGATGCGCCATCAGAAGGATCTATGACTGTTCATTCGAGGGGGAGCTTACGTAGTTGTACTCTTTTTACCTTACTATGGTTTTTCCCATTGGGTTTTCCTGGAAAGGTTTTTAACGAGGCAACAAAGACGTTAAGTGAGAGCGGATAGTGACACCGGCCCCCAAGGGGGAGTGTTACGAAAGTAAACAAAAGCGGCCACCGTAATGTTTGAAATAATTAAAGATGTGGGTCCCGCTGCACTATTTGCACAGTAAATTTTCTTCTATATAATCCATCAATATCATCAATATCATATATGAATGTCAAAAGAGACATGACTGGATAAAATGGAAAGATGCAATTCAAGTCGAATTAGATTCGCTTAACAAACGAAATGTATTCAGACCTATTGTGCTCACACCCAAAGATGTAAAACCAGTTGGGTACTAATGGGTATTTGTCCGAAAAAGAAATGAGAAAAACGAGATTACGAGATACAAAGCTCGTCTCGTAGCCCAAGGTTTCGTTTGAAAGGCCTGATACTGATACAGAGAGTAACCGAATTAACCGCTGTTATATACGAACGTTTGCAAATTATATACGAAAGTAAACAAAAGCGGCAACCGTAATGTTTGAAATAATTAAAGATGTGGGTCCCGCTGCACTATTTGCACAGTAAATTTTCTTCTATATATACGAACGTTTGCGTTCGTTTATAATACACACCTCAAAACACTTCTCTTCTATTCTCTCTCTGTATCAGTGTTATTTCTTTCTACGGGTATAAAATTTTGCCCTTATTTAAATTCCTGCGATACAAATAAATTCCAGTTCTTTTTATAACACGTTATCAGCACGATCACTCTGCGATTCGGTAAAATTTATTTGTATCATTTATACCCTGTTATAATGGTCGGTATACCGCCTCTACTATTATTTATATCATGTTATAATGGCCGGAATACCGCCTATATTATTTAATTAATTTAATGGTCGGCTGAGCCGCCTTATATCCTGTTTATTATTATTGGTCGGCCGAGCCGCCTTATATTCTGTTTATTATTAATTGGTCGGCCGAGCCGCCGTATAATTTATTTATTACTCTGCATTGATCGGCTGAGCCGTCGCATGATTTGTTGTCATAACATAAATATTTCATTGCCATAATTTTTACTTTTATGAAATTTTATAGATTTGATTGACCGTTTAATACGATATTTTCAGACTGATTTTTAGTGCACTCGATTTAACCCCAACGGTCACAAAGAAATTTTTTCAAAATTTCCCCTTTCTCCAACGGTCATGAACAGTAATTTTCATCTATAAATACAACTCATTTTCACTCCATTTCATCATCCAAAACATTTCATCTTCTCTCAAAAATATTCAAATCGCTCTCCTCCGATTTTTCATTTCAAGAAAGATGATTCGCGCACTTTTGTTTTTATGTGCCATTTTTATTTGTGTTTCTATTTATGGTTTATTCGTTGGAGAATTTACTCCGAGTGAATTTAAGATGAATATCGGTTTAATTTTCTTTACATCGCTTCTCCTTGTAATTGCTTGCATGATTAATGTAAACGGTTCCTTTTAATATGAATAATATTCTAATAATTTTTATTTATGTTCTTTAGAAATACAAATGGCAAAAATCGAGAAACTTCAGTTTCCGGCATTGGAAGTAACTGGGACAAACTACACGGCATGGGTTACAAACATGGAGCTTCATCTAGATTCCGAGGAAATACTCGGAACAATAAAAGACGGCAATATATCAACCTCTCATGAAAAGGCTAAGGCCGTGATATTTCTGAGAAGGCATCTAGATGAAAATCTTACGCATGATTATGCGAGAACCAAAGATCCCTTAGATCTTTGGAAAGCTCTGAAGGAGAGGTTTGATAACCAAAGAAAAATTACTCTCCCCCATGCACTCGATGAGTGGAAAAATCTACGATTTCAAGATTTTGAAAAAGTGGAAACGTACAATTCCGCTATATTGAGAATAGCGGCGCAATTAGATTATTGCGGTAAGCCTGTCTCGGAAGCAGAAATGCTCGAGAAAACTTACCAAACGTTCCACAAAAATCATTATGTTCTACAAGAACAATATAGAAATTGTGGGTATACGAGGTTCTCTGAACTCGCTGTGGCGCTTATAATAGCGGAGAGAAATAATGAACTCCTCATTAAAAACCACAATGCCCGACCCACGGGAACCAAAGCATTTCCTGAGGTAAATGCAACGGATATAAAAAATCCGGAAAAAGGAAATTATTCCTATCGTGGGCGTGGTCGTGGCCGTGGTCACAATCGTGGTTTTGGTCGTGGTCGTGGTTATCGATTTAACCGCAACCATGAAAGGAGTAACAACCCAAGAGGAAGGGGATCCAACACATGGAATCGATCTGATCGGGTAAAAGGAAAAGAAACCCAAGAAAACCCTACTCATAAAAATGAGAACGTCTGTTACAGATGTGGATCGAAGGGACACTGGTCTCAAGTATGTCGAACTCCTCGGCATCTATGCCAATTGTACCAAGAATCTATTAAAGGCAAGGCAAAGGAAGTAAATCTCAATGAACACCTTGTGGGTACAACATCGACATACCTCGAATCCTCTGACTTTATGGGAGATTTCGACGAGGCCACTCATCAAAATATTTGAAGTGCTTGTACTGATCAAGCTTAATAATGCCTAGTGATGCCATAAAATATTATGTATTTCACTTTCAAATAATGTTGTATTTCAAAATATCTAATGTATAATTATTGTGTACTTGTTATTGATGCATAATATGTTTACTTATGAAAGTTTTTTTTCTTTATTGATATTAACTGTGTGTTACAGAAATGGATAAGAAAGCAAATGGAACAACAACTAAACAAATTGGTAGAGAAGTTTGCATACCAGATAGTGGCACAACGCACACTATACTGAAGGATAAGAGATATTTCTCTACTTTAAAGTCAGTAAAAATGACTATAAACACAATATCAGGTCCTACAGACCTGATCGAAGGAATTGGCAAGGCGAACTTTATGTTGCCTAATGGAACAAAGTTTTCCATAGATAATGCCTTATATTCTCCAAATTCTAAGAGAAATTTGTTGAGTTTCAAAGATATATACCGTCAAGGGTATAACACTCAGTCTGCAACTGAGAATGGAAAGAAGTATTTGTATATAACTTCTGAAAAATCAGGCAAAGGCCTTGTACTGGAAAAATTTCCAGAACTTCCTTCTGGATTGCATCACACTTATATTGATGCTATAGAATCACATCTTGTGATAAAAAGAAATCCAGAAGATGTTACATTATGGCATGATCGCCTTGGTCATCCAGGCACTACAATGATGCGAAAAATCATTGAAAGCTCACATGGTCATTCAATAAAAACCCAAGATATATACCAAAGTAATAAAATGACATGTGATGCGTGTGCTCTTGGGAAATTAATCATAAGACCATCACCAACCAAAGTTGACAAAGAATCACCAAAGTTTTTGGAAAGAATCCAAGGTGATATTTGTGGACCAATACATCCACCGTGTGGACCATTCTACTACTTTATGGTATTAATCGATGCATCGAGTAGATGGTCACATGTTTGTTTGTTATCATCTCGAAATATGGCATTTGCGAGATTTCTAACTCAGATAATCAAATTAAGAGCACAGTTCTCAGATTATCCAATTAAAAGAGTTAGATTAGATAACGCTGGTGAATTCACATCCCAAGCTTTTAATGATTATTGTATGGTATCAGGGATTGAAGTAGAGCATTCTGTTGCTCATGTTCATACACAAAATGGTTTGGCAGAATCATTAATTAAACGGCTGCAACTAATTGCAAGGCCATTGATCATGAGATCAAAACTCCCAACCTCTGTATGGGGACATGCTATTTTGCATGCAGAAGCACTAATTCGGATAAGACCAAGTGCATACCATAGATATTCCCCATTACAGTTAGCATTTGGAAAAGAACCAAATATCTCTCATCTAAAAATCTTTGGTTGTGCGGTTTATATTCCAATAGCACCACCGCAACGTACAAAGATGGGACCGCAAAGACGGTTGGGAATATATATTGGCTATGATTCTCCATCAATAATAAGATACCTAGAACCACAAACTGGTGATGTGTTTACGGCACGATTTGCCGATTGTCATTTCAATGAGAAAGAATTCCCAACTCTAGGGGGAGATTAAACAAGTAGGAAAAGAGATCAAATGGAGTGTACCATCGTTATTACACCTTGATCCTCCTACGAAACAGTCAGAACTAGAAGTTCGACGTATCATGCATTTACAAAATATAGCAAATCAGCTACCTGATGCATTTGCTGATACCAAAATGGTAACTAAATCACATATACCCGCTGCAAATACTCCTGCTCGTATTGAAATACCACAAAATGGTGGAACGGCAGTTGATACACGTGAATCAGGAACACGTTTAAAGCGCGGTAGACCTATTGGTTCAAAGGATAAACTTCCTAGAAAACGTAAGGAATGTGAAAAGCATGATACTCCCAAAATAACGGAAAATATTTTGGAAGAAGCGAATTGTGAATCTAACGACAATATAGAGCATCATGAATCTGAAGGAAATCATGAGATTTCTATCAATTACATCCATAATGGAAAGATATGGAAACGAAATGAGATGGATGATATTGATGACGTTTTCTCATACCTTTTAGCAAAGGAAATAAATGAAGAAAACGAAGATCCAGAACCAAAGTCTGTATATGAATGTCAAAAGAGACATGACTGGATAAAATGGAAAGATGCAATTCAAGTCGAATTAGATTCGCTTAACAAACGAAATGTATTCGGACCTATTGTGCTCACACCCAAAGATGTAAAACCAGTTGGGTACAAATGGGTGTTTGTCCGAAAAAGAAATGAGAAAAACGAGATTACAAGATACAAAGCTCGTCTCGTAGCCCAAGGTTTCTCTCAAAGGCCAGGAATTGATTATGAGGAAACTTATTCTCCTGTTATGGACGCAATCACATTTAGATTCCTGATGAGCCTAGCGGCCAATGAAAATTTAGAAATGCGTCTCATGGATGTCGTTACGGCATATTTATATGGATCATTAGATACTGATATCTATATGAGAATCCCAGATGGATTTAAAATGCCAGAAACGTTAAGTTCCAAACCTAAAGAGTTATGTGCAATAAAATTGCAAAGATCATTATATGGGTTAAAACAATCTGGACGAATGTGGTATAATCGTCTCAGCGAACACTTAACAAAAGAAGGATACACGAATGATCCTATATGCCCTTGTGTTTTCATAAAGAAAACAACATCCGGATTTGTGATAATCGCGGTGTACGTTGATGATCTTAATATTATTGGAACTCAAAACGAAATCCAAAAGGCATCAAACTATCTGAAAGGAGAATTTGAGATGAAAGATCTCGGGCAGACAAAATATTGTCTAGGATTACAAATTGAGCATTCTCAAAAGGGTATATTTGTACACCAGTCTACATATACCAAACGAGTATTGAAACGCTTTAACATGGATAAAGCAACTCCTCTTAGCACCCCGATGGTCGTTAGATCACTTAATGTTGAAAATGATCCGTTTCGACCATCTGAGGAAAATGAAGAAATACTTGGTCCTGAAACTCCATACTTAAGTGCAATTGGAGCTCTTATGTATCTTGCAAATTGTACTCGACCTGACATATCTTTTGCCATTAATCTTTTAGCGAGATTCAGTTCGTCTCCTACGCGAAGACATTGGAATGGAATTAAACATGTCTTTCGTTACCTTCAAGGAACAACTGATTTAGGCTTGTTTTATCCTAAAAGTTCAAAAGGTCAAATGATTGGTTTTGCAGATGCAGGTTATTTGTCAGATCCACACAAAGCTCGATCCCAGACAGGATATGTTTTTACAATTGGAGGCACCGCCATATCTTGGCGTTCTCAGAAGCAGACACTTGTTGCTACTTCTTCAAATCACGCTGAGATCATTGCACTCCATGAAGCAAGTAGAGAATGTGTATGGCTAAGATCAATAAGCCGACACATCTGTTCAAGCAGTGGGATTGACGAAAATACGGAGCCAACTATTCTATATGAAGATAACGCGGCATGTGTTGCTCAAACGAAGGAAGGATATATCAAAAGCGATAGAACCAAACATATACCTCCGAAGTTCTTCTCATACACTCAAGAGCTCGAGAAGAATAAAGAGATTGAAGTAAGATATGTTCGATCATGCGACAATGCAGCCGACCTCTTCACAAAATCACTCCCTACCTCGGTATTCAGAAAACACATCCATAACATTGGGATGCGCCATCAGAAGGATCTATGACTGTTCATTCGAGGGGGAGCTTACGTGGTTGTACTCTTTTTACCTTACTATGGTTTTTCCCATTGGGTTTTCCTGGAAAGGTTTTTAACGAGGCAACAAAGACGTTAAGCGAGAGCGGATAGTGACACCGGCCCCCAAGGGGGAGTGTTACGAAAGTAAACAAAAGCGGCCACCGTAATGTTTGAAATAATTAAAGATGTGGGTCCCGCTGCACTATTTGCACAGTAAATTTTCTTCTATATATACGAACATTTGCGTTCGTTTATAATACACACCTCAAAAACACTTCTCTTCTATTCTCTCTCTGTATCAGTGTTATTTCTTTCTACGGGTATAAAATTTTGCCCTTATTTAAATTCCTGCGATACAAATAAATTCCAGTTCTTTTTATAACATCGATTTAAGAGGAGCTTACATCTCCGTATACCCATGATTATGCGAGAACCAAAGATCCCTTAGATCTTTGGAAAGCTCTGAAGGAGAGGTTTGATAACCAAAGAAAAATTTACTCTCCCCCATGCGCTTGATGAGTGGAAAAATCTACGATTTCAAGATTTTGAAAAAGTGGAAACGTACAATTTCGCTATATTGAGAATAGCGGCGCAATTAGATTATTGCGGTAAGCCTGTCTCGGAAGCGGAAATGCTCGAGAAAACTTACCAGACGTTCCACAAAAATCATTATGTTCTACAAGAACAATATAGAAATTGTGGGTATACGAGGTTCTCTGAACTCGCTGTGGCGCTTATAATAGCGGAGAGAAATAATGAACTCCTCATTAAAAACCACAATGCCCGACCCACGGGAACCAAAGCATTTCCTGAGGTAAATGCAACGGATATAAAAAATCCGGAAAAAGGAAATTATTCCTATCGTGGGCGTGGTCGTGGCCGTGGTCACAATCGTGGTTTTGGTCGTGGTCGTGGTTATCGATTTAACCGCAACCATGAAAGGAGTAACAACCCAAGAGGAAGGGGATCCAACACATGGAATCGATCAGATCGGGTAAAAGGAAAAGAAACCCAAGAAAACCCTACTCATAAAAATGAGAACGTCTGTTACAGATGTGGATCGAAGGGACACTGGTCTCAAGTTTGTCGAACTCCTCGGCATCTATGCCAATTGTACCAAGAATATATTAAAGGCAAGGCAAAGGAAGTAAATCTCAATGAACACCTTGTGGGTACAACATCGACATACCTCGAATCCTCTGACTTTATGGGAGATTTCGACGAGGCCACTCATCAAAATATTTGAAGTGATTGTTCTGATCAAGCTTAATAATGCCTAGTGATGCCATAAAATATTATGTATTTCACTTTCAAAATAATGTTGTATTTCAAAATATCTAATGTATAATTATTGTGTACTTGTTATTGATGAATAATATGTTTACTTATGAAAGTTTTTTTTCTTTATTGATATTAACTGTGTGTTACAGAAATGGATAAGAAAGCAAATGGAACAACAACTAAACAAATTGGTAGAGAAGTTTGCATACCAGATAGTGGCACAACGCACACTATACTGAAGGATAAGAGATATTTCTCTACTTTAAAGTCAGTAAAAATGACTATAAACACAATATCAGGTCCTACAGACCTGATCGAAGGAATTGGCAAGGCGAACTTTATGTTGCCTAATGGAACAAAGTTTTCCATAGATAATGCCTTATATTCTCCAAATTCTAAGAGAAATTTGTTGAGTTTCAAAGATATATACCGTCAAGGGTATAACACTCAGTCTGCAACTGAGAATGGAAAGAAGTATTTGTATATAACTTCTGAAAAATCAGGCAAAGGCCTTGTACTGGAAAAATTTCCAGAACTTCCTTCTGAATTGCATCACACTTATATTGATGCTATAGAATCACATCTTGTGATAAAAGAAATCCAGAAGATGTTACATTATGGCATGATCGCCTTGGTCATCCAGGCACTACAATGATGCGAAAAATCATTGAAAGCTCACATGGTCATTCAATAAAACCCAAGATATATACCAAAGTAATAAAATGACATGTGATGCGTGTGCTCTTGGGAAATTAATCATAAGACCATCACCAACCAAAATTGACAAAGAATCACCACAGTTTTTGGAAAGAATCCAAGGTGATATTTGTGGACCAATACATCCACCGTGTGGACCATTCTACTACTTTATGGTATTAATCGATGCATCGAGTAGATGGTCACATGTTTGTTTGTTATCATCTCGAAATATGGCATTTGCGAGATTTCTAACTCAGATAATCAAATTAAGAGCACAGTTCTCAGATTATCCAATTAAAAGAGTTAGATTAGATAACGCTGGTGAATTCACATCCCAAGCTTTTAATGATTATTGTATGGTATCAGGGATTGAAGTAGAGCATTCTGTTGCTCATGTTCATACACAAAATGGTTTGGCAGAATCATTAATTAAACGGCTGCAACTAATTGCAAGGCCATTGATCATGAGATCAAAACTCCCAACATCTGTATGGGGACATGCTATTTTGCATGCAGAAGCACTAATTCGGATAAGACCAAGTGCATACCATAGATATTCCCCATTACAGTTAGCATTTGGAAAAGAACCAAATATCTCTCATCTAAAAATCTTTGGTTGTGCGGTTTATATTCCAATAGCACCACCGCAACGTACAAAGATGGGACCGCAAAGACGGTTGGGAATATATATTGGCTATGATTCTCCATCAATAATAAGATACCTAGAACCACAAACTGGTGATGTGTTTACGGCACGATTTGCCGATTGTCATTTCAATGAGAAAGAATTCCCAACTCTAGGGGGAGACAATAAACAAGTAGGAAAAGAGATCAAATGGAGTGTACCATCGTTATTACACCTTGATCCTCCTACGAAACAGTCAGAACTAGAAGTTCGACGTATCATGCATTTACAAAATATAGCAAATCAGCTACCAGATGCATTTGCTGATACCAAAATGGTAACTAAATCACATATACCCGCTGCAAATACTCCTGCTCGTATTGAAATACCACAAAATGGTGGAACGGCAGTTGATACACGTGAATCAGGAACACGTTTAAAGCGCGGTAGACCTATTGGTTCAAAGGATAAACTTCCTAGAAAACGTAAGGAATGTGAAAAGCATGATACTCCCAAAATAGCGGAAAATATTTTGGAAGAAGCGAATTGTGAATCGAACGACAATATAGAGCATCATGAATCTGATGGAAATCACGAGATTTCTATCAATTACATCCATAATGGAAAGATATGGAAACGAAATGAGATGGATGATATTGATGACGTTTTCTCATACCTTTTAGCAAAGGAAATAAATGAAGAAAACGAAGATCCAGAACCAAAGTCTGTATATGAATGTCAAAAGAGACATGACTGGATAAAATGGAAAGATGCAATTCAAGTCGAATTAGATTCGCTTAACAAACGAAATGTATTCGGACCTATTGTGCTCACACCCAAAGATGTAAAACCAGTTGGGTACAAATGGGTATTTGTCCGAAAAAGAAATGAGAAAAACGAGATTACGAGATACAAAGCTCGTCTCGTAGCCCAAGGTTTCTCTCAAAGGCCAGGAATTGATTATGAGGAAACTTATTCTCCTGTTATGGACGCAATCACATTTAGATTCCTGATGAGCCTAGCGGCCAATGAAAATTTAGAAATGCGTCTCATGGATGTCGTTACGGCATATTTATATGGATCATTAGATACTGATATCTATATGAGAATCCCAGATGGATTTAAAATGCCAGAAATGTTAAGTTCCAGACCTAAAGAGTTATGTGCAATAAAATTGCAAAGATCATTATATGGGTTAAAACAATCTGGACGAATGTGGTATAATCGTCTCAGCGAACACTTAACAAAAGAAGGATACACGAATGATCCTATATGCCCTTGTGTTTTCATAAAGAAAACAACATCCGGATTTGTGATAATCGCGGTGTACGTTGATGATCTTAATATTATTGGAACTCAAAACGAAATCCAAAAGGCATCAAACTATCTGAAAGGAGAATTTGAGATGAAAGATCTCGGGCAGACAAAATATTGTCTAGGATTACAAATTGAGCATTCTCAAAAGGGTATATTTGTACACCAGTCTACATATACCAAACGAGTATTGAAACGCTTTAACATGGATAAAGCAACTCCTCTTAGCACCCCGATGGTCGTTAGATCACTTAATGTTGAAAATGATCCGTTTCGACCATCTGAGGAAAATGAAGAAATACTTGGTCCTGAAACTCCATACTTAAGTGCAATTGGAGCTCTTATGTATCTTGCAAATTGTACTCGACCTGACATATCCTTTGCTGTTAATCTTTTAGCGAGATTCAGTTCGTCTCCTACACGAAGACATTGGAATGGAATTAAACATGTCTTTCGTTACCTTCAAGGAACAACTGATTTAGGCTTGTTTTATCCTAAAAGTTCAAAAGGTCAAATGATTGGTTTTGCAGATGCAGGTTATTTGTCAGATCCACACAAAGCTCGATCCCAGACAGGATATGTTTTTACAATTGGAGGCACCGCCATATCTTGGCGTTCTCAGAAGCAGACACTTGTTGCTACTTCTTCAAATCACGCCGAGATCATTGCACTCCATGAAGCAAGTAGAGAATGTGTATGGCTAAGATCAATAAGCCGACACATCTGTTCAAGCAGTGGGATTGACGAAAATGCGGAGCCAACTATTCTATATGAAGATAACGCGGCATGTGTTGCTCAAACGAAGGAAGGATATATCAAAAGCGATAGAACCAAACATATACCTCCGAAGTTCTTCTCATACACTCAAGAGCTCGAGAAGAATAAAGAGATTGAAATAAGATATGTTCGATCATGCGACAATGCAGCCGACCTCTTCACAAAATCACTCCCTACCTCGGTATTCAGAAAACACATCCATAACATTGGGATGCGCCATCAGAAGGATCTATGACTGTTCATTCGAGGGGGAGCTTACGTAGTTGTACTCTTTTTACCTTACTATGGTTTTTCCCATTGGGTTTTCCTGGAAAGGTTTTTAACGAGGCAACAAAGACGTTAAGCGAGAGCGGATAGTGACACGGGCCCCCAGGGGGAGTGTTACGAAAGTAAACAAAGCGGCCACCGTAATGTTTGAAATAATTAAAGATGTGGGTCCCGCTGCACTATTTGCACAGTAAATAGTGCAGCGGACCCACATCTTTAATTATTTCAAAAACGGTGGGAAAACTTTGTTATTAAAAAGAGTACAACCACGTAAGCTCCCCCTCGAATGAACAGTCATAGATCCTTCTGATGGCGCATCCCAATGTTATGGATGTGTTTTCTGAATACCGAGGTAGGGAGTGATTTTGTGAAGAGGTCGGCTGCATTGTCGCATGATCGAACATATCTTACTTCAATCTCTTTATTCTTCTCGAGCTCTTGAGTGTATGAGAAGAACTTCGGAGGTATATGTTTGGTTCTATCGCTTTTGATATATCCTTCCTTCGTTTGAGCAACACATGCCGCGTTATCTTCATATAGAATAGTTGGCTCCGTATTTTCGTCAATCCCACTGCTTGAACAGATGTGTCGGCTTATTGATCTTAGCCATACACATTCTCTACTTGCTTCATGGAGTGCAATGATCTCAGCGTGATTTGAAGAAGTAGCAACAAGTGTCTGCTTCTGAGAACGCCAAGATATGGCGGTGCCTCCAATTGTAAAAACATATCCTGTCTGGGATCGAGCTTTGTGTGGATCTGACAAATAACCTGCATCTGCAAAACCAATCATTTGACCTTTTGAACTTTTAGGATAAAACAAGCCTAAATCAGTTGTTCCTTGAAGGTAACGAAAGACATGTTTAATTCCATTCCAATGTCTTCGTGTAGGAGACGAACTGAATCTCGCTAAAAGATTAACAGCAAAAGATATGTCAGGTCGAGTACAATTTGCAAGATACATAAGAGCTCCAATTGCACTTAAGTATGGAGTTTCAGGACCAAGTATTTCTTCATTTTCCTCAGATGGTCGAAACGGATCATTTTCAACATTAAGTGATCTAACGACCATCGGGGTGCTAAGAGGAGTTGCTTTATCCATGTTAAAGCGTTTCAATACTCGTTTGGTATATGTAGACTGGTGTACAAATATACCCTTTTGAGAATGCTCAATTTGTAATCCTAGACAATATTTTGTCTGCCCGAGATCTTTCATCTCAAATTCTCCTTTCAGATAGTTTGATGCCTTTTGGATTTCGTTTTGAGTTCCAATAATATTAAGATCATCAACGTACACCGCGATTATCACAAATCCGGATGTTGTTTTCTTTATGAAAACACAAGGGCATATAGGATCATTCGTGTATCCTTCTTTTGTTAAGTGTTCGCTGAGACGATTATACCACATTCGTCCAGATTGTTTTAACCCATATAATGATCTTTGCAATTTTATTGCACATAACTCTTTAGGTTTGGAACTTAACGTTTCTGGCATTTTAAATCCATCTGGGATTCTCATATAGATATCAGTATCTAATGATCCATATAAATATGCCGTAACGACATCCATGAGACGCATTTCTAAATTTTCATTGGCCGCTAGGCTCATCAGGAATCTAAATGTGATTGCGTCCATAACAGGAGAATAAGTTTCCTCATAATCAATTCCTGGCCTTTGAGAGAAACCTTGGGCTACGAGACGAGCTTTGTATCTTGTAATCTCGTTTTTCTCATTTCTTTTTCGGACAAACACCCATTTGTACCCAACTGGTTTTACATCTTTGGGTGTGAGCACAATAGGTCCGAATACATTTCGTTTGTTAAGCGAATCTAATTCGACTTGAATTGCATCTTTCCATTTTATCCAGTCATGTCTCTTTTGACATTCATATACAGACTTTGGTTCTGGATCTTCGTTTTCTTCATTTATTTCCTTTGCTAAAAGGTATGAGAAAACGTCATCAATATCATCCATCTCATTTCGTTTCCATATCTTTCCATTATGGATGTAATTGATAGAAATCTCATGATTTCCTTCAGATTCAAGATGCTTTATATTGTCATTAGATTCACAATTTTCTTCGTCCAAAATATTTTCTGTTATTTTGGGAGTATCATGCTTTTCACATTCCTTACGTTTTCTAGGAAGTTTATCCTTTGAACCAATAGGTCTACCGCGCTTTAAACGTGTTCCTGATTCACGTGTATCAACTGCCGTTCCACCATTTTGTGGTATTTCAATACGAGCAGGAGTATTTGCAGCGGGTATATGTGATTTAGTTACCATTTTGGTATCAGCAAATGCATCAGGTAGCTGATTTGCTATATTTTGTAAATGCATGATACGTCGAACTTCTAGTTCTGACTGTTTCGTAGGAGGATCAAGGTGTAATAACGATGGTACACTCCATTTGATCTCTTTTCCTACTTGTTTATTGTCTCCCCCTAGAGTTGGGAATTCTTTCTCATTGAAATGACAATCGGCAAATCGTGCCGTAAACACATCACCAGTTTGTGGTTCTAGGTATCTTATTATTGATGGAGAATCATAGCCAATATATATTCCCAACCGTCTTTGCGGTCCCATCTTTGTACGTTGTGGTGGTGCTATTGGAATATAAACCGCACAACCAAAGATTTTTAGATGAGAGATATTTGGTTCTTTTCCAAATGCTAACTGTAATGGGGAATATCTATGGTATGCACTTGGTCTTATCCGAATTAGTGCTTCTGCATGCAAAATAGCATGTCCCCATACAGAGGTTGGGAGTTTTGATCTCATGATCAATGGCCTTGCAATTAGTTGCAGCCGTTTAATTAATGATTCTGCCAAACCATTTTGTGTATGAACATGAGCAACAGAATGCTCTACTTCAATCCCTGATACCATACAATAATCATTAAAAGCTTGGGATGTGAATTCACCAGCGTTATCTAATCTAACTCTTTTAATTGGATAATCTGAGAACTGTGCTCTTAATTTGATTATCTGAGTTAGAAATCTCGCAAATGCCATATTTCGAGATGATAACAAACAAACATGTGACCATCTACTCGATGCATCGATTAATACCATAAAGTAGTAGAATGGTCCACACGGTGGATGTATTGGTCCACAAATATCACCTTGGATTCTTTCCAAAAACTTTGGTGATTCTTTGTCAATTTTGGTTGGTGATGGTCTTATGATTAATTTCCCAAGAGCACACGCATCACATGTCATTTTATTACTTTGGTATATATCTTGGGTTTTTATTGAATGACCATGTGAGCTTTCAATGATTTTTCGCATCATTGTAGTGCCTGGATGACCAAGGCGATCATGCCATAATGTAACATCTTCTGGATTTCTTTTTATCACAAGATGTGATTCTATAGCATCAATATAAGTGTGATGCAATCCAGAAGGAAGTTCTGGAAATTTTTCCAGTACAAGGCCTTTGCCTGATTTTTCAGAAGTTATATACAAATACTTCTTTCCATTCTCAGTTGCAGACTGAGTGTTATACCCTTGACGGTATATATCTTTGAAACTCAACAAATTTCTCTTAGAATTTGGAGAATATAAGGCATTATCTATGGAAAACTTTGTTCCATTAGGCAACATAAAGTTCGTCTTGCCAATTCCTTCGATCAGGTCTGTAGGACCTGATATTGTGTTTATAGTCATTTTTACTGACTTTAAAGTAGAGAAATATCTCTTATCCTTCAGTATAGTGTGCGTTGTGCCACTATCTGGTATGCAAACTTCTCTACCAATTTGTTTAGTTGTTGTTCCATTTGCTTTCTTATCCATTTCTGTAACACACAGTTAATATCAATAAAGAAAAAAAAAACTTTCATAAGTAAACATATTATTAGTACACAATAATTATACATTAGATATTTTGAAATACAACATTATTTTGAAAGTGAAATACATAATATTTTATGGCATCACTAGGCATTATTAAGCTTGATCAGAACAATCACTTCAAATATTTTGATGAGTGGCCTCGTCGAAATCTCCCATAAAGTCAGAGGATTCGAGGTATGTCGATGTTGTACCCACAAGGTGTTCATTGAGATTTACTTCCTTTGCCTTGCCTTTAATAGATTCTTGGTACAATTGGCATAGATGCCGAGGAGTTCGACATACTTGAGACCAGTGTCCCTTCGATCCACATCTGTAACAGACGTTCTCATTTTTATGAGTAGGGTTTTCTTGGGTTTCTTTTCCTTTTACCCGATCAGATCGATTCCATGTGTTGGATCCCCTTCCTCTTGGGTTGTTACTCCTTTCATGGTTGCGGTTAAATCGATAACCACGACCACGACCAAAACCACGATTGTGACCACGGCCACGACCACGCCCACGATAGGAATAATTTCCTTTTTCCGGATTTTTTATATCCGTTGCATTTACCTCAGGAAATGCTTTGGTTCCCGTGGGTCGGGCATTGTGGTTTTTAATGAGGAGTTCATTATTTCTCTCCGCTATTATAAGCGCCACAGCGAGTTCAGAGAACCTCGTATACCCACAATTTCTATATTGTTCTTGTAGAACATAATGATTTTTGTGGAACGTCTGGTAAGTTTTCTCGAGCATTTCCGCTTCCGAGACAGGCTTACCGCAATAATCTAATTGCGCCGCTATTCTCAATATAGCGGAATTGTACGTTTCCACTTTTTCAAAATCTTGAAATCGTAGATTTTTCCACTCATCAAGCGCATGGGGGAGAGTAATTTTTCTTTGGTTATCAAACCTCTCCTTCAGAGCTTTCCAAAGATCTAAGGGATCTTTGGTTCTCGCATAATCATGCGTAAGATTTTCATCTAGATGTCTTCTCAGAAATATTACGGCCTTAGCCTTTTCATGAGAGGTTGATATATTGCCATCTTTTATTGTTCCGAGTATTTCCTCGGAATCTAGATGAAGCTCCATGTTTGTAACCCATGCCGTGTAGTTTGTCCCAGTTACTTCCAATGCCGGAAACTGAAGTTTCTCGATTTTTGCCATTTGTATTTCTAAAGAACATAAATAAAAATTATTAGAATATTATTCATATTAAAAGGAACCGTTTACATTAATCATGCAAGCAATTACAAGGAGAAGCGATGTAAAGAAAAGTAAACCGATATTCATCCTAAATTCTCTTGGAGTCTTTCCAAAAACTGTGGTGATTCTTTGTCAATTTTGGTTGGTGATGGTCTTATGATTAATTTCCCAAGAGCACACGCATCACATGTCATTTTATTACTTTGGTATATATCTTGGGTTTTTATTGAATGACCATGTGAGCTTTCAATGATTTTTCGCATCATTGTAGTGCCTGGATGACCAAGGCGATCATGCCATAATGTAACATCTTCTGGATTTCTTTTTATCACAAGATGTGATTCTATAGCATCAATATAAGTGTGATGCAATCCAGAAGGAAGTTCTGGAAATTTTTCCAGTACAAGGCCTTTGCCTGATTTTTCAGAAGTTATATACAAATACTTCTTTCCATTCTCAGTTGCAGACTGAGTGTTATACCCTTGACGGTATATATCTTTGAAACTCAACAAATTTCTCTTAGAATTTGGAGAATATAAGGCATTATCTATGGAAAACTTTGTTCCATTAGGCAACATAAAGTTCGCCTTGCCAATTCCTTCGATCAGGTCTGTAGGACCTGATATTGTGTTTATAGTCATTTTTACTGACTTTAAAGTAGAGAAATATCTCTTATCCTTCAGTATAGTGTGCGTTGTGCCACTATCTGGTATGCAAACTTCTCTACCAATTTGTTTAGTTGTTGTTCCATTTGCTTTCTTATCCATTTCTGTAACACACAGTTAATATCAATAAAGAAAAAAAACTTTCATAAGTAAACATATTATTCATCAATAACAAGTACACAATAATTATACATTAGATATTTTGAAATACAACATTATTTTGAAAGTGAAATACATAATATTTTATGGCATCACTAGGCATTATTAAGCTTGATCAGAACAATCACTTCAAATATTTTGATGAGTGGCCTCGTCGAAATCTCCCATAAAGTCAGAGGATTCGAGGTATGTCGATGTTGTACCCACAAGGTGTTCATTGAGATTTACTTCCTTTGCCTTGCCTTTAATAGATTCTTGGTACAATTGGCATAGATGCCGAGGAGTTCGACATACTTGAGACCAGTGTCCCTTCGATCCACATCTGTAACAGACGTTCTCATTTTTATGAGTAGGGTTTTCTTGGGTTTCTTTTCCTTTTACCCGATCAGATCGATTCCATGTGTTGGATCCCCTTCCTCTTGGGTTGTTACTCCTTTCATGGTTGCGGTTAAATCGATAACCACGACCACGACCAAAACCACGATTGTGACCACGGCCACGACCACGCCCACGATAGGAATAATTTCCTTTTTCCGGATTTTTTATATCCGTTGCATTTACCTCAGGAAATGCTTTGGTTCCCGTGGGTCGGGCATTGTGGTTTTTAATGAGGAGTTCATTATTTCTCTCCGCTATTATAAGCGCCACAGCGAGTTCAGAGAACCTCGTATACCCACAATTTCTATATTGTTCTTGTAGAACATAATGATTTTTGTGGAACGTCTGGTAAGTTTTCTCGAGCATTTCCGCTTCCGAGACAGGCTTACCGCAATAATCTAATTGCGCCGCTATTCTCAATATAGCGGAATTGTACATTTCCACTTTTTCAAAATCTTGAAATCGTAGATTTTTCCACTCATCAAGCGCATGGGGGAGAGTAATTTTTCTTTGGTTATCAAACCTCTCCTTCAGAGCTTTCCAAAGATCTAAGGGATCTTTGGTTCTCGCATAATCATGCGTAAGATTTTCATCTAGATGTCTTCTCAGAAATATTACGGCCTTAGCCTTTTCATGAGAGGTTGATATATTGCCATCTTTTATTGTTCCGAGTATTTCCTCGGAATCTAGATGAAGCTCCATGTTTGTAACCCATGCCGTGTATTTTGTCCCAGTTACTTCCAATGCCGGAAACTGAAGTTTCTCGATTTTTGCCATTTGTATTTCCGTAGAAAGGTTTTTAACGAGGCAACAAAGACGTTAAGCGAGAGCGGATAGTGACACCGGCCCCCAAGGGGGAGTGTTACGAAAGTAAACAAAAGCGGCCACCGTAATGTTTGAAATAATTAAAGATGTGGGTCCCGCTGCACTATTTGCACAGTAAATTTTCTCCTATATATACGAACGTTTGCGTTCGTTTATAATGCACACCTAAAAACACTTCTATTCTACTCTCTCTCTGTATCAGTGTTATTTCTTTCTACGGGTATAAAATTTTGCCCTTATTTAAATTCCTGCGATACAAATAAATTCCAGTTCTTTTTATAACACGTTATCAGCACGATCACTCTGCGATTCGGTAAAATTTATTTGTATCATTTATACCCGTAGAAAGAAATAACACTGATACAGAGAGAGAGTAGAATAGAAGTGTTTTTAGGTGTGCATTATAAACGAACGCAAACGTTCGTATATATAGAAGAAAATTTACTGTGCAAATAGTGCAGCGGGACCCACATCTTTAATTATTTCAAACATTGCGGTGGCCGCTAGAATATGCCGTAACGACATGTCACACATGTTTACTTCCTTTGCCTTGCCTTTAATAGATTCTTGGTACAATTGGCATAGATGCCGAGGAGTTCGACATACTTGAGACCAGTGTCCCTTCGATCCACATCTGTAACAGACGTTCTCATTTTTATGAGTAGGGTTTTCTTGGGTTTCTTTTCCTTTTACCTGATCAGATCGATTCCATGTGTTGGATCCCCTTCCTCTTGGGTTGTTACTCCTTTCATGGTTGCGGTTAAATCGATAACCACGACCACGACCAAAACCACGATTGTGACCACGGCCACGACCACGCCCACGATAGGAATAATTTCCTTTTTCCGGATTTTTTATATCCGTTGCATTTACCTCAGGAAATGCTTTGGTTCCCGTGGGTCGGGCATTGTGGTTTTTAATGAGGAGTTCATTATTTCTCTCCGCTATTATAAGCGCCACAGCGAGTTCAGAGAACCTCGTATACCCACAACTTCTATATTGTTCTTGTAGAACATAATGATTTTTGTGGAACGTCTGGTAAGTTTTCTCGAGCATTTCCGCTTCCGAGACAGGCTTACCGCAATAATCTAATTGCGTCGCTATTCTCAATATAGCGGAATTGTACATTTCCACTTTTTCAAAATCTTGAAATCGTAGATTTTTCCACTCATCAAGCGCATGGGGGAGAGTAATTTTTCTTTGGTTATCAAACCTCTCCTTCAGAGCTTTCCAAAGATCTAAGGGATCTTTGGTTCTCGCATAATCATGCGTAAGATTTTCATCTAGATGTCTTCTCAGAAATATTACGGCCTTAGCCTTTTCATGAGAGGTTGATATATTGCCATCTTTTATTGTTCCGAGTATTTCCTCGGAATCTAGATGAAGCTCCATGTTTGTAACCCATGCCGTGTAGTTTATCTCAGTTACTTCCAATGCCGGAAACTGAAGTTTCTCGATTTTTGCCATTTGTATTTCTAAAGAACATAAATAAAAATTATTAGAATATTATTCATATTAAAAGGAACCGTTTACATTAATCATGCAAGCAATTACAAGGAGAAGCGATGTAAAGAAAAGTAAACCGATATTCATCCTAAATTCTCTTGGAGTAAATTCTCCAACGGATAAACCATAAATAGAAACACAAATAAAAATGGCACATAAAAACAAAAGTGCGCGAATCATCTTTCTTGAAATGAAAAATCGGAGGAGAGCGATTTGAATATATTTGAGAGAAGATGAAATGTTTTGGATGAGAAAATGGAGTGAAAATGAGTTGTATTTATAGATGAAAATTATTGTTCATGACCGTTGGAGAAAGGAGAAATTTTGAAAAAATTTCTTTGTGACCGTTGGGGTTAAATCGAGTGCACTAAAAATCAGTCTGAAAATATCGTATTAAACGGTCAATCAAATCTATAAAATTTCATAAAAGTAAAAATTATGGCAATGAAATATTTATGTTATGACAACAAATCATGCGACGGCTCAGCCGATCAATGCAGAGTAATAAATAAATTATACGGCGGCTCGGCCGACCAATTAATAATAAACAGAATATAAGGCGGCTCAGCCGACCAATTAATAATAAACAGGATATAAGGCGGCTCGGCCGACCATTAAATTAATTAAATAATATAGGCGGTATTCCGGCCATTATAACATGATATAAATAATAGTAGAGGCGGTATACCGACCATTATAACAGGGTATAAATGATACAAATAAATTTTACCGAATCGCAGAGTGATCGTGCTGATAACGTGTTATAAAAGAACTGGAATTTATTTGTATCGCAGGAATTTAA
The DNA here is from genome assembly GCF_020379485.1 of Brassica napus. NCBI lineage: Eukaryota > Viridiplantae > Streptophyta > Magnoliopsida > Brassicales > Brassicaceae > Brassica > Brassica napus. Next base: position 21,250,835 of record NC_063449.1, read on the forward strand.
ATAAGGGCGAAATTTTATACCCGTAGAAAGAAATAACACTGATACAGAGAGAGAATAGAAGAGAAGTGTTTTGAGGTGTGCATTATAAACGAACGCAAACGTTCGTATATATAGAAGAAAATTTACTGTGCAAATAGTGCAGCGGGACCCACATCTTTAATTATTTCAAACATTACGGTGGCCGCTTTTGTTTACTTTCGTAACACTCCCCCTTGGGGGCCGGTGTCACTATCCGCTCTCGCTTAACGTCTTTGTTGCCTCGTTAAAAACCTTTCCAGGAAAACCCAATGGGAAAAACCATAGTAAGGTAAAAAGAGTACAACTACGTAAGCTCCCCCTCGAATGAACAGTCATAGATCCTTCTGATGGCGCATCCCAATGTTATGGATGTGTTTTCTGAATACCGAGGTAGGGAGTGATTTTGTGAAGAGGTCGGCTGCATTGTCGCATGATCGAACATATCTTATTTCAATCTCTTTATTCTTCTCGAGCTCTTGAGTGTATGAGAAGAACTTCGGAGGTATATGTTTGGTTCTATCGCTTTTGATATATCCTTCCTTCGTTTGAGCAACACATGCCGCGTTATCTTCATATAGAATAGTTGGCTCCGCATTTTCGTCAATCCCACTGCTTGAACAGATGTGTCGGCTTATTGATCTTAGCCATACACATTCTCTACTTGCTTCATGGAATGCAATGATCTCGGCGTGATTTGAAGAAGTAGCAACAAGTGTCTGCTTCTGAGAACGCCAAGATATGGCGGTGCCTCCAATTGTAAAAACATATCCTGTCTGGGATCGAGCTTTGTGTGGATCTAACAAATAACCTGCATCTGCAAAACCAATCATTTGACCTTTTGAACTTTTAGGATAAAACAAGCCTAAATCAGTTGTTCCTTGAAGGTAACGAAAGACATGTTTAATTCCATTCCAATGTCTTCGTGTAGGAGACGAACTGAATCTCGCTAAAAGATTAACAGCAAAGGATATGTCAGGTCGAGTACAATTTGCAAGATACATAAGAGCTCCAATTGCACTTAAGTATGGAGTTTCAGGACCAAGTATTTCTTCATTTTCCTCAGATGGTCGAAACGGATCATTTTCAACATTAAGTGATCTAACGACCATCGGGGTGCTAAGAGGAGTTGCTTTATCCATGTTAAAGCGTTTCAATACTCGTTTGGTATATGTAGACTGGTGTACAAATATACCCTTTCGAGAATGCTCAATTTGTAATCCTAGACAATATTTTGTCTGCCCGAGATCTTTCATCTCAAATTCTCCTTTCAGATAGTTTGATGCCTTTTGGATTTCGTTTTGAGTTCCAATAATATTAAGATCATCAACATACACCGCGATTATCACAAATCCGGATGTTGTTTTCTTTATGAAAACACAAGGGCATATAGGATCATTCGTGTATCCTTCTTTTGTTAAGTGTTCGCTGAGACGATTATACCACATTCGTCCAGATTGTTTTAACCCATATAATGATCTTTGCAATTTTATTGCACATAACTCTTTAGGTTTGGAACTTAACGTTTCTGGCATTTTAAATCCATCTGGGATTCTCATATAGATATCAGTATCTAATGATCCATATAAATATGCCGTAACGACATCCATGAGACGCATTTCTAAATTTTCATTGGCCGCTAGAAAATACCATAGTTACTGTGCAAATATCCTGTCTGGGATCGAGCTTTGTGTGGATCTGACAAATAACCTGCATCTGCAAAACCAATCATTTGACCTTTTGAACTTTTAGAAAATACCATAATATCATAATACCATAATATCATAAATTTTCATTGTGTACCAATTTTCATTTCTAAACATGTGACCATCTACTCGATGCATCGATTAATACCATAAAGTAGTAGAATGGTCCACACGGTGGATGTATTGGTCCACAAATATCACCTTGGATTCTTTCCAAAAACTGTGGTGATTCTTTGTCAATTTTGGTTGGTGATGGTCTTATGATTAATTTCCCAAGAGCACACGCATCACATGTCATTTTATTACTTTGGTATATATCTTGGGTTTTTATTGAATGACCATGTGAGCTTTCAATGATTTTTCGCATCATTGTAGTGCCTGGATGACCAAGGCGATCATGCCATAATGTAACATCTTCTGGATTTCTTTTTATCACAAGATGTGATTCTATAGCATCAATATAAGTGTGATGCAATCCAGAAGGAAGTTTTGGAAATTTTTCCAGTACAAGGCCTTTGCCTGATTTTTCAGAAGTTATATACAAATACTTCTTTCCATTCTCAGTTGCAGACTGAGTGTTATACCCTTGACGGTATATATCTTTGAAACTCAACAAATTTCTCTTAGAATTTGGAGAATATAAGGCATTATCTATGGAAAACTTTGTTCCATTAGGCAACATAAAGTTCGCCTTGCCAATTCCTTCGATCAGGTCTGTAGGACCTGATATTGTGTTTATAGTCATTTTTACTGACTTTAAAGTAGAGAAATATCTCTTATCCTTCAGTATAGTGTGCGTTGTGCCACTATCTGGTATGCAAACTTCTCTACCAATTTGTTTAGTTGTTGTTCCATTTGCTTTCTTATCCATTTCTGTAACACACAGTGAATATCAATAAAGAAAAAAAACTTTCATAAGTAAACATATTATTCATCAATAACAAGTACACAATAATTATACATTAGATATTTTGAAATACAACATTATTTTGAAAGTGAAATACATAATATTTTATGGCATCACTAGGCATTATTAAGCTTGATCAGAACAATCACTTCAAATATTTTGTGAAGTGTATGGATGTGTTTTCTGAATACCGAGGTAGGGAGTGATTTTGTGAAGAGGTCGGCTGCATTGTCGCATGATCGAACATATCTTATTTCAATCTCTTTATTCTTCTCGAGCTCTTGAGTGTATGAGAAGAACTTCGGAGGTATATGTTTGGTTCTATCGCTTTTGATATATCCTTCCTTCGTTTGAGCAACACATGCCGCGTTATCTTCATATAGAATAGTTGGCTCCGCATTTTCGTCAATCCCACTGCTTGAACAGATGTGTCGGCTTATTGATCTTAGCCATACACATTCTCTACTTGCTTCATGGAGTGCAATGATCTCGGCGTGATTTGAAGAAGTAGCAACAAGTGTCTGCTTCTGAGAACGCCAAGATATGGCGGTGCCTCCAATTGTAAAAACATATCCTGTCTGGGATCGAGCTTTGTGTGGATCTGACAAATAACCTGCATCTGCAAAACCAATCATTTGACCTTTTGAACTTTTAGGATAAAACAAGCCTAAATCAGTTGTTCCTTGAAGGTAACGAAAGACATGTTTAATTCCATTCCAATGTCTTCGTGTAGGAGACGAACTGAATCTCGCTAAAAGATTAACAGCAAAAGATATGTCAGGTCGAGTACAATTTGCAAGATACATAAGAGCTCCAATTGCACTTAAGTATGGAGTTTCAGGACCAAGTATTTCTTCATTTTCCTCAGATGGTCGAAACGGATCATTTTCAACATTAAGTGATCTAACGACCATCGGGGTGCTAAGAGGAGTTGCTTTATCCATGTTAAAGCGTTTCAATACTCGTTTGGTATATGTAGACTGGTGTACAAATATACCCTTTTGAGAATGCTCAATTTGTAATCCTAGACAATATTTTGTCTGCCCGAGATCTTTCATCTCAAATTCTCCTTTCAGATAGTTTGATGCCTTTTGGATTTCGTTTTGAGTTCCAATAATATTAAGATCATCAACGTACACCGCGATTATCACAAATCCGGATGTTGTTTTCTTTATGAAAACACAAGGGCATATAGGATCATTCGTGTATCCTTCTTTTGTTAAGTGTTCGCTGAGACGATTATACCACATTCGTCCAGATTGTTTTAACCCATATAATGATCTTTGCAATTTTATTGCACATAACTCTTTAGGTTTGGAACTTAACGTTTCTGGCATTTTAAATCCATCTGGGATTCTCATATAGATATCAGTATCTAATGATCCATATAAATATGCCGTAACGACATCCATGAGACGCATTTCTAAATTTTCATTGGCCGCTAGGCTCATCAGGAATCTAAATGTGATTGCGTCCATAACAGGAGAATAAGTTTCCTCATAATCAATTCCTGGCCTTTGAGAGAAACCTTGGGCTACGAGACGAGCTTTGTATCTTGTAATCTCGTTTTTCTCATTTCTTTTTCGGACAAACACCCATTTGTACCCAACTGGTTTTACATCTTTGGGTGTGAGCACAATAGGTCCGAATACATTTCGTTTGTTAAGCGAATCTAATTCGACTTGAATTGCATCTTTCCATTTTATCCAGTCATGTCTCTTTTGACATTCATATACAGACTTTGGTTCTGGATCTTCGTTTTCTTCATTTATTTCCTTTGCTAAAAGGTATGAGAAAACGTCATCAATATCATCCATCTCATTTCGTTTCCATATCTTTCCATTATGGATGTAATTGATAGAAATCTCGTGATTTCCTTCAGATTCATGATGCTCTATATTGTCGTTAGATTCACAATTCGCTTCTTCCAAAATATTTTCCGCTATTTTGGGAGTATCATGCTTTTCACATTCCTTACGTTTTCTAGGAAGTTTATCCTTTGAACCAATAGGTCTACCGCGCTTTAAACGTGTTCCTGATTCACGTGTATCAACTGCCGTTCCACCATTTTGTGGTATTTCAATACGAGCAGGAGTATTTGCAGCGGGTATATGTGATTTAGTTACCATTTTGGTATCAGCAAATGCATCAGGTAGCTGATTTGCTATATTTTGTAAATGCATGATACGTCGAACTTCTAGTTCTGACTGTTTCGTAGGAGGATCAAGGTGTAATAACGATGGTACACTCCATTTGATCTCTTTTCCTACTTGTTTATTGTCTCCCCCTAGAGTTGGGAATTCTTTCTCATTGAAATGACAATCGGCAAATCGTGCCGTAAACACATCACCAGTTTGTGGTTCTAGGTATCTTATTATTGATGGAGAATCATAGCCAATATATATTCCCAACCGTCTTTGCGGTCCCATCTTTGTACGTTGCGGTGGTGCTATTGGAATATAAACCGCACAACCAAAGATTTTTAGATGAGAGATATTTGGTTCTTTTCCAAATGCTAACTGTAATGGGGAATATCTATGGTATGCACTTGGTCTTATCCGAATTAGTGCTTCTGCATGCAAAATAGCATGTCCCCATACAGAGGTTGGGAGTTTTGATCTCATGATCAATGGCCTTGCAATTAGTTGCAGCCGTTTAATTAATGATTCTGCCAAACCATTTTGTGTATGAACATGAGCAACAGAATGCTCTACTTCAATCCCTGATACCATACAATAATCATTAAAAGCTTGGGATGTGAATTCACCAGCGTTATCTAATCTAACTCTTTTAATTGGATAATCTGAGAACTGTGCTCTTAATTTGATTATCTGAGTTAGAAATCTCGCAAATGCCATATTTCGAGATGATAACAAACAAACATGTGACCATCTACTCGATGCATCGATTAATACCATAAAGTAGTAGAATGGTCCACACGGTGGATGTATTGGTCCACAAATATCACCTTGGATTCTTTCCAAAAACTTTGGTGATTCTTTGTCAATTTTGGTTGGTGATGGTCTTATGATTAATTTCCCAAGAGCACACGCATCACATGTCATTTTATTACTTTGGTATATATCTTGGGTTTTTATTGAATGACCATGTGAGCTTTCAATGATTTTTCGCATCATTGTAGTGCCTGGATGACCAAGGCGATCATGCCATAATGTAACATCTTCTGGATTTCTTTTTATCACAAGATGTGATTCTATAGCATCAATATAAGTGTGATGCAATCCAGAAGGAAGTTCTGGAAATTTTTCCAGTACAAGGCCTTTGCCTGATTTTTCAGAAGTTATATACAAATACTTCTTTCCATTCTCAGTTGCAGACTGAGTGTTATACCCTTGACGGTATATATCTTTGAAACTCAACAAATTTCTCTTAGAATTTGGAGAATATAAGGCATTATCTATGGAAAACTTTGTTCCATTAGGCAACATAAAGTTCGCCTTGCCAATTCCTTCGATCAGGTCTGTAGGACCTGATATTGTGTTTATAGTCATTTTTACTGACTTTAAAGTAGAGAAATATCTCTTATCCTTCAGTATAGTGTGCGTTGTGCCACTATCTGGTATGCAAACTTCTCTACCAATTTGTTTAGTTGTTGTTCCATTTGCTTTCTTATCCATTTCTGTAACACACAGTTAATATCAATAAAGAAAAAAAACTTTCATAAGTAAACATATTATTCATCAATAACAAGTACACAATAATTATACATTAGATATTTTGAAATACAACATTATTTTGAAAGTGAAATACATAATATTTTATGGCATCACTAGGCATTATTAAGCTTGATCAGTACAAGCACTTCAAATATTTTGATGAGTGGCCTCGTCGAAATCTCCCATAAAGTCAGAGGATTCGAGGTATGTCGATGTTGTACCCACAAGGTGTTCATTGAGATTTACTTCCTTTGCCTTGCCTTTAATAGATTCTTGGTACAATTGGCATAGATGCCGAGGAGTTCGACATACTTGAGACCAGTGTCCCTTCGATCCACATCTGTAACAGACGTTCTCATTTTTATGAGTAGGGTTTTCTTGGGTTTCTTTTCCTTTTACCCGATCAGATCGATTCCATGTGTTGGATCCCCTTCCTCTTGGGTTGTTACTCCTTTCATGGTTGCGGTTAAATCGATAACCACGACCACGACCAAAACCACGATTGTGACCACGGCCACGACCACGCCCACGATAGGAATAATTTCCTTTTTCCGGATTTTTTATATCCGTTGCATTTACCTCAGGAAATGCTTTGGTTCCCGTGGGTCGGGCATTGTGGTTTTTAATGAGGAGTTCATTATTTCTCTCCGCTATTATAAGCGCCACAGCGAGTTCAGAGAACCTCGTATACCCACAATTTCTATATTGTTCTTGTAGAACATAATGATTTTTGTGGAACGTTTGGTAAGTTTTCTCGAGCATTTCTGCTTCCGAGACAGGCTTACCGCAATAATCTAATTGCGCCGCTATTCTCAATATAGCGGAATTGTACGTTTCCACTTTTTCAAAATCTTGAAATCGTAGATTTTTCCACTCATCGAGTGCATGGGGGAGAGTAATTTTTCTTTGGTTATCAAACCTCTCCTTCAGAGCTTTCCAAAGATCTAAGGGATCTTTGGTTCTCGCATAATCATGCGTAAGATTTTCATCTAGATGCCTTCTCAGAAATATCACGGCCTTAGCCTTTTCATGAGAGGTTGATATATTGCCATCTTTTATTGTTCCGAGTATTTCCTCGGAATCTAGATGAAGCTCCATGTTTGTAACCCATGCCGTGTAGTTTGTCCCAGTTACTTCCAATGCCGGAAACTGAAGTTTCTCGATTTTTGCCATTTGTATTTCTAAAGAACATAAATAAAAATTATTAGAATATTATTCATATTAAAAGGAACCGTTTACATTAATCATGCAAGCAATTACAAGGAGAAGCGATGTAAAGAAAATTAAACCGATATTCATCTAAATTCACTCGGAGTAAATTCTCCAACGAATAAACCATAAATAGAAACACAAATAAAAATGGCACATAAAAACAAAAGTGCGCGAATCATCTTTCTTGAAATGAAAAATCGGAGGAGAGCGATTTGAATTTTTGAGAGAAGATGAAATGTTTTGGATGATGAAATGGAGTGAAAATGAGTTGTATTTATAGATGAAAATTACTGTTCATGACCGTTGGAGAAAGGGGAAATTTTGAAAAAATTTCTTTGTGACCGTTGGGGTTAAATCGAGTGCACTAAAAATCAGTCTGAAAATATCGTATTAAACGGTCAATCAAATCTATAAAATTTCATAAAAGTAAAAATTATGGCAATGAAATATTTATGTTATGACAACAAATCATGCGACGGCTCAGCCGATCAATGCAGAGTAATAAATAAATTATACGGCGGCTCGGCCGACCAATTAATAATAAACAGAATATAAGGCGGCTCCGCCGACCAATAAATAATAAACAGGATATAAGGCGGCTCGGCCGACCATTAAATTAATTAAATAATATAGGCGGTATTACGGCCATTATAACATGATATAAATAATAGTAGAGGCGGTATACCGACCATTATAACAGGGTATAAATGATACAAATAAATTTTACCGAATCGCAGAGTGATCGTGCTGATAACGTGTTATAAAAAGAACTGGAATTTATTTGTATCGCAGGAATTTAAATAAGGGTAAAATTTTATACCCGTAGAAAGAAATAACACTGATACAGAGAGAGAATAGAATAGAAGTGTTTTTAGGTGTGTATTATAAACGAACGCAAACGTTCATATATATAGAAGAAAATTTACTGTGCAAATAGTGCAGCGGGACCCACATCTTTAATTATTTCAAACATTACGGTGGCCGCTTTTGTTTACTTTCGTAACAGCATATAGTATGTTTGGAAAATGAATATTATATTTCTTTACAACTGATCAGTACAATCTAAATTAGTAGTTATCATTCGATATAGAACAAGTTATATATTGTTTCATTACAAGTGTATTTTTCTTCTTCAAAATAATATTTTCATACTGAGTTTATATAAATAGGATCAGAGCCGTGCTTCAAGTGTATCCAAAAAGGCTTTCGCCTAGGGCTCCCAAAATATATAGTTTTTTTAGGGCCCCAAATTTCCAAAAATTATTAGTAGTATATTGGTTTAAGTTTGCCATTTATTATTCAATACAAGTTCAATTATCTACATTGCTTTTTAAAAAAATGAATATTTTATTTTATTGTCAATTTTCCAAATTGAAAAAAGGAATATATGTTTTATATGTCAAACTCCTAAATAAAAAGGAAAAAGTGCAGTTATACTTAATATATTTGGTTCGTATATATTCCTAAGTATTCTACGTGCAATGTTCACATCAATCTTTCTCAAGCAAGCACACACGTCTTCTTTCTTGGTTCTCAATCCTGTGCTACAGGTGTCTCTTATATTATCATCAGTTTTGTTAAAGTGGTGAATTTTTTTATTTTTTTATTTTTTTAGTTTTCAGTCTTTGTTGATTTAAGTTTAATTATTAATTTCAGAAAATATGCCTCCAACGAGATCATGTGCATCAGGAGCCAAGAAAAGACAAAAAAAAGACAGAGTTGATGCATTGGTGAAATCAATGCAAGGTTCTATGGACAGATTTCTTGTAAAATCAGCAAATCTTAATGAATCCGGTAGAAGTGGTGATGAGTTTGATGATCCAATGGAAGATGAGAATGAAATAAATGATGAGGATGTCAATGAAGAAGATAAGGAGGTTGAAGATGATGTTACTGATGTCACTGAAGAGGATGATAATCTAAGTGAAAAGGAGAATGAAGACGTGAATGATCAAGTTCAAGATAATACTTAGTTTTTTAAAGTTATTGTCTTAATATTTTTTGTTTCAAATATATATTGTACTATGATAAAAAAAAAATTATAAAGGGACCCCATTTTTATATTGGCCTCAGGTCCCATTAAACCTTCGCACGGCTCTGAATAGGATTCAAAGCTTATGCTTGAACCAGAATCAAATGTTTTTGGTTTACTAATATACTAAAATTTGATCTTTTACTCCTGCAAACTAAGAATGATGTAATACTTAAAATTCAATTCCAGATGATTGTTTCACACTGTTTCTATGATAACAATATTAACCGAAGGCAAAAGAATAGCTTTCGATGGTAACAAGTGTAACAAAACAGAATCGTAAAGATGATTTAAATTTAATTAGATTAATAAGGAGCTAAGTTTAGGAAATATAACAATCAAAAAACAAATATCTATTTAATGAACAAATCAAAACAAATATCTAACTCGAACAACATAGCAAGATCGATAGTGGCATCTCTTCTTTTATCAAGAAATCCTAATATCGAAACTTTCATTTAAATCAGAAAAGATTAAAAACATTCATGATCAGATTCAATAAGTTCACAATTTGCCTTAACTTTTAATTCGCTGGTGAAGGACAAATAATCCATTCATGTTATTTTTAACAATTTTAAAGCATTTCTAGTGAATAGATTAAACCTAGAAACATGTACCAAATGATCAGTTAAATATAAGATTTTAGTTAAACAATTATGAAGACAATCAAAATTTCAATACTTGTTTTTGTTCAGCTCATGGATCTACGATCTCCTAGCATCCTAGACCTAACAAATCGACTACTCAATCATGAGCAGAGAAAACACAGAGATGAGAGAGAGAAAACACAGAGATGAGAGATGAAGAAAACATGATGATCGATCGCAAAAGAATACAAAAAGGATTCATAATCTTCTCAAGACTATTTACACCATTTTGCCTTCAATCTTGCAAATCGTTAGCTCTCTTCCTCTCCAGGTCTAGGTAAAAATGAGATAGTCTGAATATAAATAAATAAATGATATATTGCAGTGTTTGTAGCAGCTATAGGTGAAAAGTGAGGATCATTAGGTAAAATTCCAAAATATTTGAAAACTTTTTAAAAAATGTGGGTTGCGGGAGCGTTTTCTCCTTTAGTAAAAATGGGTGCTCCATTGTTGAGCAACTGCTAAGCAAGGAAACTCTTTAAGTGCACTCAGTTCAGCTTGTTTTTCTCCAAGTCATCCTCATTCCATCCAAAGCCTACTGCAGACATGTAATGACTCAAAAGAACTAAAAGACTCGACAAACAAAGACTCGAAAACACTTTTAGAAAACATATTAAAATGTGTCAAAAATATGTCACAACAATTCTCCAAGATTTAGATCCTTGTTTGACCTAAAACAAAATCAGAACCTAAAATTTTCAAATTTTCAGCAACCCATACTCTAACCACCAATTGCAGACTCACACAAGTAATAAAACCAAAAAACCCACTGGCGTCTTTTCAAACCTGCTCCATACTTGTCATCTCAAACATGCAAAAGCCATATTTTCAAGATAAAACTCCTTACATTCATTTAAAAGTAGCATAAGCATCTCATTAGAGGCATCATTCAAGGTAGACGACGTAGGTAATAAACATGCTAGTGTTATGGATGGAGTTACAAGTGATTAAGGTTTCCATTTCAATGTTGAAGATGCATGATATCACACAAAATTGTAAGAGAGGTAAGATCCATTTATGTCCACAGCTTCTACTTGTTCTCCTTGCTCTTTTTCCTCACTTCTCGAACTCATTTCCTTACTTCTTGTACCAAAAAAAACCGATTATTCTACTATTTCTTCCCCTTCTCCATCATCTTTCTTTTCTGATTTTCTTTTTGATGATAATGTGATGAAGAAGGAGGTAATGTGCATCACTGTTGTGCTCCTATTGTTTCTGATTTTACTGTTTTCTTTTTCTCCACTCATCTTTCATGTTGACAATGCCAGGAGCAGTCGCTTTGTTTTGGACCACTTGCTCACTTTTTTGAACAATTATATTGCAGCAAAAATGAGTGAGAGGCAACAACTATCATTTCCTTTCCAACCCTTTTGTACATATATGCACATATAAAACTGGAAACATAATAAATGAAGGTAGAACATAGATGAGCGTTCAAAGTGGGGACTAACTAAAGAGAAGGTAGCCTTCCATAATCAACAAAAGTGGTAAAAAAAGTTTTGAATGTAATTTGGCTTTCCTTATCGAATACCCATAACAAATTAATTATTATAGGTTATAGTATGTCACTACTATATCCATTCAAAAGGAAAATATATTTAGCATCATCTTTGAAAACTCAGTTCATAAGCTCCTTAAACTTGAGTAAACTCATCAACAATAAAAAAATCACTAAACATTTTTAAAATCCACAATCTAGGCCTGTGTATTTGGGTCCTCGGGCCGGGTTCGGGTCGGTTCTTTCCGGGTCCGGGTCTTGGAGATTTAGACCCAAATAGGTACTTATAAAAAATCAGGTCGGTTCTTGTTGGATCCGGATCGGTTCAGGTCCACTTTTAACGTACCCGTTAATACCCGATTTTTTGCCGGTTCTTTATTGTGTCAGGTCGGTTCCATGTATTTCGGGTCCATGTTCGGGTAAATGTCACATTATTGGGGCCGGTTCCTGATATTTCGGGTCGGGTCTACATATTCTCGGGTCTAAAATATGTACTTCGGGTCCACTTGTACCCATGATACCCGAACATCAAACCTGTAATTCTGAAAACCTGCAATAATAAGTACAAAATACAATACACATTACACAATCTGAAACCCTGCAGTAGTGCAATAACCATAACCATAACCATAACTAATAAACATAAAAGTAAAACCTGATGAAAGTTGCCATTCAAAAACAAAAACAAAAACAGAGATCATTACTCTCAAGTCTCAAAGTATCAAAGATAAAACAACATATAAGAGATCATCAATTCAAAATCAGAGATAAAACAACAGAGAAGATAAAATCCAGCTTGCAATTGAATTTCCATAATACTAACTGCATCTCCAAGTGGAGCAAGTCCAACGTCCAAGACTCCAAAAAATACCAGCACAAAACACTTACTACTTCTGCTTGAAGATAGGTTCAAATTCTACAAAATAAAAATGGAAGAAGTCAAGGATAGTAATCCAAAGTAAAATGCATAAGTAAATAAGGCTATTAGACTTGATTACCTCTCGTAAGCTCATCTTGATTTCTCTAACTCATAAAGCATTTGTTCCTTCCTTATGACTCATTTTCCTTTGAATTTAATCACACATTTGAACCACTGCTCTGGTGCACATCAAGACTTCTATCATAAAATGTGTCAAGTAGCTTCTGTTTAGGTCTAAGACACCGACACGCCCACTTGTGCTGAAGGCTAACTCGAAAGTTACTAAAGACACTTGCATTGCAAGTACATCTCTTGCTACTCTTGAGAGAACTGGAAACTTAGAACTGGAAACTTAGAACTATTAACCTTCCACCATGAGAGTATATCATGCTTAGTACCATCAATTAAATTTGGATACTCCACACTCCAAGTTTTCACTTATCCCACTGTTAACCTTCCACCACGAGAGTACATCATTTACTTTAGACAAATATAGTGGGATAAGTTAAAACTTAATATCTCACTATCCCCTTAAAAAATAAGTTTCATTCACGGGAAGCAAGCTTCCAATTCCGAGGACAAAAACAAAAGATTCGTAAGTTGGAGGTAAAACGACCATATAAACACTTTATTGAAAGTTTGAGACCTATGTTTTTTTTTTTTGCTTGACTTCAAAGTCAGTCAACGACTGACTCGTAGACTCACTCACCACCCATAAACAAAACTTATCTTATTCTTCCTGATTCTCAATCTCTCCGTAATTCTCATTTTTCAAATCCAATGATTTCTCACGCTTTGTTAATTTTATCAGTTCTCTTTTCCTCCACCGTACCAGGACAAGGAGCAACGGCGGCTTACGTTCCCATCGATCTCTTTCTCTTCAACTGCGGCGCAAACTCCGACGTCAGCGACCGTGGCCGGAACTGGACAGCGGAGAATCGGAAAACTCTGCCGTCGAACTCAGGCGACGCGTCTTTCTCTTCAGATGCATCGTTCCAAGAATCTGGGGTTCCTCTGGTTCCATACAAGACGGCTCGAATTTTCCGATCTGATTTCACTTACAGTTTTCCAGTCTCTCCCGGCTGGAAATTTCTCCGGTTATACTTTTACCCGACCCGTTACGGATCCGGTTTCGACGCCGTCAATTCCTTCTTCTCCGTCAACGTCAACGGTTTCACTCTCTTGAAGAACTTCAGCGCTGATTTAACGGTAAAAGCTTCCAAACCGGAATCAAAATCATTAATCAAGGAGTTTATCGTTCCGGTTTACCAGACGCTAAATCTCACCTTCACGCCGTCTAAGTCGTTAGCGTTTGTCAACGGAATCGAGATTGTGTCCATGCCTGATCGGTTTTACTCAAAGGGAGGATTTGACGACGTGATAACTAACGTTGGTAGCAGCAACGTAGACTTCATTATAGACAACACGACGGCTTTCGAGACCGTTTACCGGTTAAACGTTGGAGGACAAGAGGTCGACGGTGACACCACGGGTATGTTACGACGATGGCTTTCCGATGATGAGTCCATACTCAGTGAGAATTCAGGAATCAAACCGGAGGTAGAGGGTGTCGCTATAAACTACACGGAGAAAACTCCGGCTTACGTTGCGCCTGAAGACGTGTACAAGACGTCTCGTTCAATGGGGAACATAGATAACCCTAAGCTCAACTTGAATTTCAACTTAACGTGGCTCTTCATGGTCGATGCCGGGTTTACCTACCTAGTTAGGCTTCATTTCTGTGAGACTCTACCGGATTTGACCGGACCGGGCCAACGAATCTTCTCTATCTTCATCAATAGTCAGATGGCTAAACCTGAAACCGACGTGATATACTTGAGTGGTGGTTCTCGGAAACCGATGTATCTAGATTTCATTGTATATGTTGGTGACGAGAGTGGTAAGAGCCGTGATCTACGACTTGACTTGCATCCTTTTAACGAAGTTCTTCCAAAGTATTATGATGCAATTCTGAATGGTGTAGAGATTCTCAAGCTTAATGTTTCTGACGGTAATCTCTCTGGCCCAAATCCTTTTCCTACACCAAACTCTATACCGCAAGATGTCGGAAATGACAAAGGCATGTCACATGTTTTGGTAATAGCACTTGGAGTTGTTGGTTCTGTCGTTGTGCTAGCAATGTTTGTAGTTGTTGTTGTTCTTATCATAAAAAGGAGAAAGAAGAAGAAGAAGACAAATGAGTTGAACGTAGATACCAAGAGCAAGCCTAAGGACCCGTGGACTCATCTTCCGCTTGTTACCGGGTCCTCGCATACCAGATCAGCCACATCTCTCCCGTCAGATCTCTGCCGTAGATTCACAATCGAGGAAATCAAATCCGCCACAAACAATTTCGAGAAAGAGCTAATCGTTGGAGTAGGCGGGTTCGGTCCCGTTTACAAAGGAAGAATCGATGGTGGAACCACGCTTGTGGCTGTTAAACGGTTAGAAATATCATCGAACCAAGGTGCTAAAGAGTTCGACACAGAGCTTGAGATGCTCACAATGCTCCGTCACATACATCTCGTTTCCTTAATCGGATATTGCGAAGATGAGAATGAGATGGTTCTTGTCTACGAGTATATGCCACATGGCACACTTAGAGACCATCTCTACAAGAGAAATAAGGCTTTTGATACTCCATTATCGTGGACACGGAGGTTAGAGATATGCATCGGAGCGGCTCGTGGACTACAGTATCTTCATACAGGCGCGAAGCACATGATCATACATAGAGACATCAAAACAACCAACATACTTCTTGATGAGAACTACATAGCTAAAGTCTCTGACTTTGGGTTATCAAAAGTGGGTCCTACTAGTGCCTCTCAAACCCACGTCTCGACCGTAGTTAAAGGTTCGTTTGGTTACTTGGACCCTGAGTATTACCGCCGTCAAGTTTTGACGGAAAAATCCGACGTGTACTCCTTTGGAGTTGTTCTGTTCGAAGTTCTATGTTGTAGACCGGTCAAACTAGAAAATGTCCCACGAGAAGAAGCAGATTTGGTCCGATGGGTGAAGTCAAATTACAAAAACGGGACCGCTGATCAGATCGTCGACGCAGATCTGACGGCTGATATTACTCCTGTATCACTGGAGAAGTTCTGTGAGATTGCCGTGAGATGTGTTCAAGATCGTGGTACCGAACGGCCACCGATGAACGACGTCGTCTGGGCGCTTGAGTTTGCGCTTCAGCTTCACGAGACTGCTACGAATAAGAATGGCGTTGACTCTCTGGATCTGCCGACACGTGGTGAGGTAGGTACGACGACTGAAGGAGAAGATGACTTGTTTAGTAGGACTACAGGACACGTGTCGAAATCTACTACGACCAACGATGATTCTGCTTGTCTTGCTCGTGATGAGAAGAGCGGATCGAGTTGGGGAGTATTTTCGGAGATAAAAGAACCTAAAGCACGGTAGATTTGTTGAATATGTAACATGTACGTAATTGTTGAAACAAAACGTTACAATTTAAGTTTGTCTCGTAACTATATTAATGTTTTGTTATGAATTATTCGCATATTAGTCCACTAATCACCTAAACATTATTCGAGAATCCCTTAGATATTAGTTGAAAAGTAATTTGACATGTGATAACCACATTGATTTTGAAAAAAAAAATGATCACATGGCATATAGCAGAACCTCTATATATTAATAATCGATAAATTAATAATTTTTACAAATTAATAAATTTTGCTGGTCTTAACTTGGACCGGTTCAAAATTTGACACAAATCGATAAAAAAATAAGATAATATTTTTTTATAAAATTCTATTTAAATATATGGGCCCATTAAAAATTATAAATTAATAATTTATATGTATACATATTTTATATAAGTAAAAATCTATTATTATATTATTTGTTTTATATTTACAATAGAATTATCTTAATATTTTTTAATACTTAATATATTTTGATGAGATTTAGTAATATTAAATCTAAAACCACATTTAAATTCTATGAAATAAATATTATATACACTAAATAATATATTAAAATTAATATAAATTTCAAAAATAAAATTTAGTGTCTATACACTGAAATCAAATATTTTTCTTATCTTAGAATAAATATATCTTAAAATAAAAAATCTAAATAAGGAAACTTTTGTAAATTAATATCTCTATAAATTAATAAAATTTCAAAGTCTCAACATTATTAATTTATAAAGGTTCTACTGTACTAACAATGATGACATGATTTGAAGCTAATTGTGACATGCACATTTATATTTAATGTTTTTTTTTATATTTTTGATAAGTTTTAATATGGTAATAACTCATAAATCATCATTAATATAATAATAAATAACAAAATAGTAGAAATATAACTATAATAACATTTTACAATTTTTGAAATATGATTTTATCATATTTTTAGTTTTATAATTTTTATTACAAGAAAAATTATCTACAAGAATTTATGCAGTTTAAAAAATATAATTTCTAATCCCATTACCGATAGTTTTTTTTAATATCTACAAGAAATATATTATTATTTAGATTTATGTTTCGATAATTATATACCTAACAAAATATTTTTTAGTTTTTTAATGTTTGATTTAGTATAACCAAAAGAAAGAGATAAAAAACATTTCCAAAAATATAATTTTAAATATATACATATATCTTATTAAATATAAATTTAAAGAAAAAAAAACTTATTTTATCTTAAGCTTTACATATAATTAAATTAAAATTTTTAATTGAAATATTGTAAGCAAAAATAAAATAACAACATTTTATTTTTAAATATAGAACTTTTATTTCTGCACATGGTGCAGAAAAATACCTTGTATACTGTATTTAATAGGTTACATAATCAAACATAACTAAAACCATTAAAAATAAATAAACCAAATTAACAGAATTAATAAGGAAACACCAAAGTTATTAAAGTAAAAAATAATGAATTCGTATTAAGTACAGTTTTGATTTTGTACTCGGTCTTCCTCGGACACAAAAGGGTTTCGAATCTATTTTTGTAGTGGTTGATCGGTTCTCTAAGATGGCCCATTGCATTCCATGTAAGAAGACCACAGACGCAGTAACAGTAGCTGTACTTTTCTTTCGAGAAATATACAGGTTGCATGGATTACCCACGTCGTTAGTCTCCGATCCCAATACACGGTTCTTGAGTCATTTTTGGCGTTCTCTTTGGAAAATACTTGGCACCAGTTTGGATATGAGTTCGGCATATCATCCTCAGTTCGATGGTCAAACGGAGGTCACCAACCGTTCGCTTGGTAATTTGTTGCGTTGTTTGGTTGGCGACAATCTCAAGATGTGGGACAGTAAACTGGGTCAGGCCAAATTTACGCATAATCACATTTTAAATAGGAGCACGGGTTATTGTCCTTTTCAGGTGGTTTACGGCCTCATTCCTCGTGGTCCACTCGATTTGGCAACAGTACCCGACCAGACGCGTTTTCATGGTGAGGCCATCGACTTTGTGTCTCAGATTCAACAGGTTCATCATCTCGCTTATGATAACCTTGACGCCTCTACTTCTAAGTACAAAACCGCAGCTGATCGAAAACGTCGCGAGCTCATATTTTCTCCAGGTGACCTTGTATGGGTGGTTCTTACTCATGATCGTCTTCCTGCCGGTGAGTATAATAAACTCAAATCTCGCAAGATTGGTCCTATCGAAATTCTGGAACGAATTAATCCAAATGCATATCGCCTTCGGCTTCCTCAACATCTTCGCACATCAGACGTCTTCAGCGTGAAACATCTTTCTCCTTATCATGGCGACAATTATGATCCGGATTCGTGGTCGAATCCTTCTCACCAGGGGTGACCTGATGTAGCGCAAGTCGTGATCATGGATGATCACAACTCCAAGACTAATTAGGATTATTTCCTTTTCGACATATCGGCTTTGTTTTCCTTTTATTTCATAAGTATTATTTCCTTTAGGTTAAGGTTTTCCAAATCCTTTAGGTATTATGATTTCTAGCTAATATAAATAGAGAAGCTAACAATAGATGTAAGCTACGCTTTAATTAATAAGAATTATTGAGTTTTGGTTTTAAAGAGTTTTCGAAGCACTGCGAAGAGTATTCGCGCCCTTATCTTCCTGTTTTCGAATTTACTTCGAGAACATGTTACCTGTTTGAAGATCAAACGCCTTGATCTCTCAAACCCTAGCTTCCGCTCTCTATCAGCAGATCAGAGAACACTCCTCTCAACCTCACACATCTCCTTCATCTTAGAAATATTCAGATGCCAGATATTTTCTTCGTGAGATTTCAGCCCGGAAGTCCTGAATGGACTGATCCCGTTGGACCAGATCGTCTTCCAAACTAGGAAAATATTTGAGTATTAATTCGTTGATCATGTCGATCCTTCCAGCAGCTTGAGAGACCAGTAGGACGTTCTCTTGAACGAACTTTGAATCAACCAGAGCCCACTTGACCTTCTCAAACCGGAACCGATACTTCTTGAAGGAAGATCAGAGAACCCTCCTCTCAACCTCACACATATCCTTCATCTTAGAAATATTCACCTGCCAGATATTTTCTGCGTGAGAGTTCAATTCCAGATGGAGATGATCTCGGCGCTTACAGCTCTCTCGCGGGGCATCACCTAGATGTTTCCTAAGCTCAACTTCTCTAATCATGGCTGTTTCTTTGGATCTCACCAACGAGTCCTGTGTTTCTTTCAACTGAGCACAGAGCGCGGCATCCAAGACCTCCAGTTCGTTGATGCATTCATCCTGGTCTCCAACCTTTCCTTTAACCCTTCCAAGCTGGCATTCCGTTTCAGTAAAGCGATGTAGATTGCCTCATGGCATTTTCCATGTTCCGTCGTCAGCACAATGTGATTGTCAATGGTACATTTCTCAGGATTGGGATCTTCTCGTTACAAGAAAATAATTGTATTGTGACAGATTGTTTTGTCACGGTGAACACAATTTTGTAACAATATAATCATTGTGACAAGTTATAAACCGTCACAATTTTTTTTCGTAACAAAAACGTCATAGTTTGTGAAATTTTTTTGTAACTGGTATGTCAATAACAGTGACGAAAATTAAAAGTAACAATACCCTTACAATTACTCAGAAAAACATAGTCTAGACGATTAGAATGTCCCAATTCTGTAGCTCACTACAACGAAAGTTTAGTAATACATTATTGTCACATGGGCGATGGAGAGTATGTTACATCATTCAATTTGTGATAATTTTGGAACGGACTGTAGGTAGTTATAACACTTTGATTAATGAACCTCATATATGGCTAAACTTTTCAACAGAGCTAGAAGATATAAATACTCTTCAAAGGCATCTCCAAGCATTCAATATATCCTTCATTCCTCGAGGGCAAAATGCTATTTCAGATTCTCTATCTAGAACTGGACGATCTTTACATAGGGAAGTTTATTTTGTTGGTTTTTTTATTCCAGTCTCGATTTTCAGACCACCTTTAGTTTTAGTAATAGAAAGACAATTTGATGCGAAAAAATATAAATCATCACCAATCTGTCACGCTAATAAATTTGACTATTACAATTATTAGTTACGTCAACACTCGTTATTACTAAAACTCCAGTCACATCACAGTATTGGCTTAAACATCTTCTAGTTTCTCGTCTACATAATGTCATTATTTTGTAATTTGTACTGAATTATGGTTACAAATATTCTTAGCCTCCTCTGTCAGCTAAATAGCCACTAATATTGAATATAGTTTAGAAGTCTTATAACATTTTAGGTATTTTTATTATTTATGCAAGTTTTCACAAGTATAAAATTGACACGCATGAACATACATCATAATCATCAGATTAAAGCCATGTTAAAATATTAACCAAAAAAATAAAATCAAAGCAAAGAAAATAACGAAGAAGAAGATCCCAAAAGCCGATGAAAACAATTGTAGAGATTCATTTAAAGCATATCTTATTCTCTCCATAGTTGTCTAGTCAATAGAAATCGTTGTGTGTTACAAGAAAAGAATCATGATCTCATAAACTGAGCTATTACATAGCTCGTATTGTCATCATCACCCTCTCCAAATTATGCATTGTTCTGTAACAACCCGCCCCGTGGGACCCAGGCTCACAGCGCTGCAGCGCACCGACCCCAACCCCTCCATTATGGGAACTACCTGCCCCATAATTAGGTTGTTGGTGAGATTCGAACCCCCGACCTCACCCTTTAACAGCCTTCCCACAAGGCAAGCTGTCACCAATTGGACTGCAGTCCAATTGGTGACAGCTTGCCTTGTGGGAAGGCTGTTAAAGGGTGAGGTCGGGGGTTCGAATCTCACCAACAACCTAATTATGGGGCAGGTAGTTCCCATAATGGAGGGGTTGGGGTCGGTGCGCTGCAGCGCTGTGAGCCTGGGTCCCACGGGGCGGGTTGTTACATGTTCTTTTCTTCAGGAAACAATAGACTGGGAATGCAGTCATGTCTCCTACAAAAGCAGACTCGCAATTGGAAGCCACATGTACAATTTGTTGGTTGTAAATTGTAATTGAGTTTAGTTAAAGGATGCTTGTGTTATGGATTGTGACTTTTGGTTAACTAGATTTATTTAAGAGTTCTAAAGAGAAATTGAGACAACTCTTCATTTGTAATAACACAACTCTTCACTGAAGAGATGCGTAGAAAAGATGCAATCAAGGCCGGCTAGAACAAATAGTGCACCAGCAAATTTTAATAACATAAAGGGTCCATATATTTTTTTTTAATAACAAAGTCCCAGATTTTTATATTTGATACTTTAGTGATAATTTTTGACAATATTTTAGTGACATAGTAATCTAAGTATTTAAAAGCTAAAAATTGAAAATGAAAATAATAAATTTGGTTACTTTGTTTAATATTTTAATAACATTTTAATAATATTTTAATTATAATATCATAATTAATTAATTAAGAGGTTTAATTAATGTTTTTGCCCAGGGGCCTTCATAACCTTTAGCCGGCCCTGGATGCAATGAAGAGATGCAAATTTTCACTGTGTAATGTTTCATTTTCGATTTAAACCTTTGTTGTTATGTTGTAAAACAAGTTAAGATTTCTATTTTATTAATAAAAAATGAAGTTCTGATTCCTTTAGTTTGCAATGAACACAATCATATAGATTATGACATAAAATCATTTGTTCTCTCTTTAAAAGATTCATCTCTTACTCTTTGTTTTATTCTAGAAACTACAGTTTCTTTTACATGGTATCAGAGGGTTATTGATTCAAGGACCAACTAAAGCACAAAAACAGTTAAGTATTTGCAAAAAATGATTCATGGAAAAATTGAAACGATAGAAACAACAATGCAATAAGTGATTCTCATATTTGATGGCAAAAAGTATGATTTCAGACGAATTAAAAAGACAACAATTTTAAAAACTCAAAAACTGTGACAGTGGTGGAGAATGGAGTTTTAAACCAACCAGCACAAACAGAGGAAACTCCTAGTGTGTTGCAGCTGAGAAATCAATGGGAAGAAGCATCATCAAAAGATATGATGGCACTACAAGTTCTTCAAACTGTTGTGTCTGATGATATATTCTCTCGCATAGCACCATTGGTTTGGTTACTTCAAAAGAAAGAAGAGAAAGGGTACATTGATGGCTAGGATTTCTAATTTCTTTGGAACTCTAAAGGGTTTCGCACTGGATTTTTGATGGGAAATAAGAAAGAAATTAGCTTTCTATTTATAAAAAATGAGTGAAATCTTTAGGTTTAACCCTAACAAAATTTTAACCCGCACTTTCAAAACGCGGAATATTTTATGATGAAAAATTTCATCCATAACTTTAAAAATATTTTGTTAATTTGTATAAATTTCGCTTATTTAAAATATTTTTACATTAAATTAGCGTTTTTTTAAATATGACCTAAACATGCTCTCAAACAAGTTAATAAGGTATTCCGATGTGTAATTCAGTTTTGGGTTTTAAAAATATTCATATCTAAAAACCCAATAAAACCCTTAAAATCACTGAAAACTGAGACTAACCGCCCGAACCGATGGATGATTGATATGTAGTCAATTTTGATTTAAATTTTTTATAGTTTCACCTTTTAATCCAAATATTAAAGTTCATTTTTCAATTTTATGAAATTAAAATGTTTTTACAAAAAATTGATAGAGAAAATGATAAATATAAAACAATTAAGAACTATAGAAAAGTCTTGATCATATTAGTCTCATAAATATAATTTGGAAACATGCGTAATTTTATTGCTTTTGATTTTGTTTTTGGAAAGATATGATGCAAATATTTAGTAAACACAATATTTTAAAAAGGACCATAAATATAATAGTGGCACAACCTGTAATATTATTATAAAACTAAGGGGATGTTAAAAAGAATATTTCAGGTTTAATAGAATACTAGAATTTAATCTGTACGTCCGTGAAAGTATTTATATTTATTTAATATACACCATATTTGTTTTACCTGAATAATAGTCAATAAAGTAACAATAATCATATAAAAATTGTAAACTCATTCATTTATAAACACAATAATTGTATAATTTCCATTTGTTAATATAATTTATATGTTTAAAATTTTCATTTTATTTCTTGTTTATTGTATACTAATAAAGCAAAAAAAAAAAAGATATACTATATTTTATTTTTATGTGAGTAAATTTTTTTTTCATTTGTAAATAGCTAAATCTGCCATATATAAGCAAATGAACAACTATATGGATCAATATTTTATATGATTGTAGTATATTGTGTTAGCACATTAACTATTTCAAATAATCAAATAAATAAATATTTTTTAAAAGATATGTGGATAGTTTTCATTTAATTATATATATTTACAGCATTAATTTTATAAGGAATGGATTATTAAAATTGAATATTTAGATGTAACTATGACATTTAAATTTTTAAAATGATAAATAATTTATACTATATGATTTTGGTATGGATTTTGTATTTTTATTATTAAACATAAGTTAAATTTACATATGATTTTAGTATGGATTTTTGAATTTAGATTATTAAACATAAGTTACATTTACATATAATTTACTTTAATGATATGGTCTAATGAACATATTATGTCTAGTATATTTTTCCTCTAATAAAATATTTAGGATATTTGCGTTTATATTATAGACATTTTTTAGAAAAGGAAAGATTGCAATCTTTTAAATTGATGTAATAGCTAAATATTAAGAAATCTCACATACGATTTTTATGGAAACTTATATATATTATTTTTTGTAAATTTATTTGTTAATTAAAAATAGAGTGGCATTCACTTGTAATTATTGAGAAAAATTCAGGGTTAAATACTAATTGTATTTTAGTTTTAATAGTTTAGATATAAAAAAAATTTGATAGAGAAAATAATAAATATAAAACAATTAAGAGCTATAAAAATCTTGATCATATTAGTATCATAAATATAATTTGGAAACGTGCTTTATTTTAATTTTTTGCTCTTGATTTTGTAGTTGAAAAGATATAATGCAAATACATAGGATGCAAAATATTTTTTAAAAGGACCATAAATATAGCAATGGCACAATTGTTTTTTTATTATTATAAATTAAAGTGATATACATTTTTTTTAGTTTTAATAGAATAGATAAGCATCTGTTTTCAGGGCAAGCGAAAGCAGGAAGATGATGTTTTACAGACGGCCCATGGAAGGTTAAGGACCTGTTTTCAGGGCAAGGCTAGTTTAGCATTCTCTCGGGTTTTGATGGATTGTTAGGGGCAAAGAATGTACGGGCATGTCTCTCCCCTCTCCATTTGGAGATGGAGGCATTAATATGGGCAATGAAATGTATGAAGAATTTAAGACAGTTTCAGGTTACGTTTGCAACGGATTGTTCTCAATTGTTGAAGATGGTTTCGGAATCAGAAGAATGATCAGCATTTGAAAGTTACCTGGAAGACATTAAACTTCTAAGAAGAAGTTTCATCAACTCAGAAATCATTCATGTTCCTAGGACGGCGAACCTTAAGGCGGATAGCTTAACACACAATGCTCGGAAACAACCGTCTTTCGTCATACATATGGATCCAGAGTTACCATTTTTGGTTAGAGAGTCAACATGAGTCTGTGGATGTTTGCTGTAAAAAAAAAAAAGAATAGATAAGCACCGAATCTAATGTATTTTCCCTTTGAAACGAAAGGTACTTTGGGTTGTGGGATAGAGGTGTTACTAGGCTTGCGACTATAACCCGGATTCGAATATCCGAACCGGATCAGACCCGAAATGGACCGGTTCGGTTTCGGTGTCAGATCTAAGGAATTTAACCGATGGGTAAAGATATGAATATCCATGGGTATCGGGTCGGGTTTGGTTAATACCCGGAACGGTTCGGGTAATCCAATTAATCTGAATTCTCTGTGCAAGAACATGAATCATAGACAATTTTTTCGCTTTCCAAATTTATAACCAGTGATTATATGTTAATTCTTGAAGTTTTATGTATAAATTGCAAAAAAACATGTATCAAAATGATGTTTATATGTCTGAAACATGAAAAGAGGCTGCACAGTCCAGCTCGCTACGGCGAGCAGGACAGTTTAGAAAAGAGAGACTCAGAGGAAGAAGATGAAGAAATTTACAAAATTGTCATTCATTAAAGAAAAAAAAGGCACCTATAGTGTTCGAACTCGGGTGGACTATTACATTTCAAAGATATTCGGCCGCTGGGACAATTTAACTAATTGTACAATTCAGTCAAAGTATATAAATATATTTACATTTCGGGTTTTACACGAGGTACTCGGAACCGACCCGAAACCGGTGCTATCCGACTTGAAACCCGAACCGAAATCTTCTAAATCCTATAGGGTATAGAATTTATTTATCCGAAAGATCCGGACCCGATTGGGTTTTACCTGAACGTGACCCGAATTTCCGATGTCCGAGGCCTAGGTGTTACACATATATTAGTCCATTTAATAAAAGTATTGGTGATCTCATGATTCACGTGCATTGATTCGAGTTGTCGGATCTGAAACTATTTACCATATTAAATGTTAAGAAGATAAGATTAACATTTCTTTTCCTTTTTTTTTTTTGGTAATCAAGACTAACATTTTTTCCTCCGCTATTAATGGGTCTCAAATACTATTTCAACAAAAAAAAGTTTTAAATGGCACACTTAGCGGGGGATTTTATGTACATATTATTTAAATTGTTTTCTTAATGCTTATTATATATATCTAAATATTTTTGGTAATTTATTATTGAAACTACTCTAACGACACAGTTAACTATTTTAATTTTTAAAGCAAAAATTATTGAATGGAAACATATATAAGTCGTTAAAAAAAAGAATGGAAACATATTTTAATATCAGTTAGGACAACATACATTTTTACAGCTAGTTTCTTAATTTAAAAATCATATTCTAATCCATTTAATCAAATGACTCACGTGTATGTATTGGTTCTATTTGTCGGATCTCAGTGTCGGTTCCGGCCAGGATAATTGGGAAAGATCAAACCCGAAAGAACCGCTCACATCACAGTAGTAACGTATTGGCACTTTACCTGATATCCGAAGCTGCATCCGAATCCGATCCGAAAAACCTAAATCGAAATCCGAACCGAAGTAACAAAATATCCGAACGGATATTGAATTAGGAGATATTGGATATCCGAACCCGAACGGATAATATCCGAACCCGAATGGATATCTGAAGATAACCGAACATATGTATAATTAACCATATATTTCTAGTTTACATCTCTTATTTTATATAAAATATTTATATTGATACAACGTATACTTTAAGTTAATATGATATACATAGAATTATAGAAAAAATGATTTGCTATTCCATTAAAATGCATAGCATGTAAAACTTTTTATTTCAAGAATTAACAAAATACATCCAAAATTTAAAAACAATATCTAAATTAATGTCTTTTTTTAGTTTCAAAATGTTACGTCCAAATCTATTAACCAATCAATCTATTAAAAATAAAAAATTAGTTAAGTGAAAGTTATATTTTAAATACAAAAAATTTGAGAAATGAAAATTTTAATTTTTTTTTTCAAAATCTAAATATCCGAACCCGAGCTAAAAATACCCAACCCGATCCGAAGTACAGAAATACCCGAACGGGTACCTTAAGGCCTACCCCTAGTTTCGGTGATATAAATATATTTAGCAAGATAGAGACTCCTATTCAATGTTAAAAAAAAAAAAAAGAGACTATCAATGGCGCTAAACGTGATCGAGAACGTCCGAGTCAGGCCTGCTACCAAATCGTCCGATGACTCAGTGGACTCCTTCAGTCTCCCTCTAAACTTCTTCGAGTTACGCTGGATAAAATTCCATCCTAATCAGCGAGTCATCTTCTATAGACACACCGAGTCATCATCCGAGACATTTCACTCTCACATCCTCCCAAAGCTCAAGCTCTCTCTCTCCCATGTCCTCCGCTACTACCTCCCACTTGCAGGCCTCCTCACGTGGGACCCAAAAGATCCAAAGCCGTCCATCATCGTTTCCAAGAATGACACGGTGTCTCTTACTGTAGCAGAGACCGACGCAGACTTCTCCTTTTTAACCAGCAATGGACTACGTCCTGCGAGCCTGTTTCATCCTTTGGTACCTGAGTTAGAAATCTCTGATGACTCGGCGACCCTTCTTTCTGTGCAGATCACGTTGTTCCCGAACCAAGGATTCTGTATCGGCATTGCATCGCACCACTCTGTCAATGACGGAACAACGTCAGCAATGTTTATTAAATCATGGTCTCATATTTGCAGATTGCAAGAAAATAGCAACGCCATGGAGTTTCCTCTTCTTCCGGAGGATCTTACTCCGACGTTTGATCGTACGGTCATCAATATTCCATCCGGACTCGAGTCAAAAATGATCGACTTTTTGTCGTCTCGATCAAAGGACAGCGACAACCTTAAAACCCTGAAGCCACCACCCCTCGATGAGATAAGCTCCGACGTTGTCCGTGTCACTCTTGAGTTAACTTCGGAGAACATAGAGAAACTCCGGGAACGAGTCAGGAACGAATTAGCTCGCTCTCCGCTCGAGCTTCACTTGTCAGCCTTTGTCATCGCGTATGCTTACTCATGGACGTGTGTAGTGAAAGCGCGTGGAGGCAACCCGAACAGACCAGTACGCTTTATTTATACAGCAGACTTTAGGGCTCGTTTAGACCCGCCATTTCCTGCTACATACTTTGGGAGCTGTGTGCTACCCTCAGGCTGGTTCCAGTACGAAGCGGGAACATTTCTGAAAGAAGGTGGTTTTGTTAAAGCAGTCGAGATTCTAAGTGATTCAGTCAAACGTTTAGGTTCGCAAGGGATAGAGTCATTCTTTGAAGACTATGTGCAGAGAGGGAAGAATATTATACCAGATGCACAGGCGGGAAGTGTGGCAGGGTCAACCCGATTAGCGATAAACAGGACAGATTTTGGATGGGGCAGACCTGTTAAAACAGAGTTTGTGTCCATTGACCGCAATGAAGCATTCTCTATGTTGGAAAGGAGGGATGACTCGGGTGGTGTGGAGATTGGAGTGTGCTTGAAGAAGGGCGAGATGAATACTTTTCTTTCTTTATTTAAAGATGGCCTAAGCGATTAGGCTTTAATAGTGAGAGGCCTAAGCATCATCTCCCCAGGCATATCATGGACTACCTTGCCTTGGATCTTTCGTATTATTGTTGTATGGTTCTTATTTCGATTAGTTACTTTTTTTTTTTGTTGGGGCTTTAGCAAGACTTTCATTGTAAACTTTCAGTGTCTTTTGATTAGTAACAAAGAGAACTACTAGAGATATCTTGACCGAAAGATGTGTATCTTACGGACCAATAGTGTAAGCCTCTGAAACCCATGAAGACTTTCAAGATTAAAAGAAAAGATTTGAAGAGCAAGTTAATCTCAAGATATTCTTAAAATATTTACATTAAGTGTTTAGGAAAATTAGCATTATCTAGTGTTATCATTATGTTAATGTTACCGCTATATATATGCATCATGTATTTTCATATCAAATACAACACAATAAGATATCTATTCTATTATACTTTACATGTATTAGAGCAGTCGATCCTTGTGGATCGATATTAAAGCTTCCGTGTTATAAGTTTTAAACTTTGAAGATGCTTATCATCGCGGTGGTGTTGACGATGATGAATACGAAGATGATCCGGATGATGATGACGTGAAGAAACATACACTTGAAGTAATGATTCACGTGATCTCTAACTAAATTTAGGGTTTTGTTTTTATTAATGTTAGTGTCTTTTTTAGTTTGGTTTAGAACGGCTGAATGCAAGAATTATCAAAAGTCCTAGTTGGTTTATGAGTTTGTGGTTTCACATGGGTTAATTCTGTTAGAGATTTTCTATAGTTTAGAATTTCTCAGAGTTTATGTTGTGATTTTCTATAGTTTGAAATTTATTGGTTACAGTTTAACCATTACGGGGGAGATCTAGTAGAACGCTCAAATTCTTAGGTCAGTTTTTTTAGTCCGGTGTATGGACTGCCCAAGTTAAGGACGATTGTTTGTGGAGTTGTAGTTGCGCCCATGGGATGTATTCCCATTGTCAAGACCAAACAAGAGCTGAAGATTTCATCCTTTCTTGTCTAAGTTGAAGTATATTCCCGAAGGAATCTGCTGATTTGTTTTCCTCGACATATAGTGTCCACGGCATACGCGGTCTGCTTTGTGATTGCAGATTTGCGTGTTGCATCCCACGTTTGTCTCGCGGGGGAGTATTAGAGATATGTTGGACCGAAAGATGTCTATCTTACGGACCAAGAATGTAAGCCCGTGAAAAGACCCTCAAGACTAAAAGAAAAGACTTGAAGAGCAAGTTAATCTCAAAATATTCTTAAGGGGATGTATTCAACCGAGAGTTTCAGGTGATTTGTATTAAAATGACAAATCCACTGTTATTGAAACATGAATTTTAAAAACTCATTTAAAATCTACTGTTATTGAATTTGACATTTCTTAAAGTACTCTGAAATCCACTGTTATTGAAAATATTTTAAGTTGTGGAAGCACTCTTAGTCCAGTGGTTTGACAAAGAGTTTATTAATGCTTCTACACCAGGAGGTCTGAGGTTCAAACTCCAGAAAACGCAAATTATGCAGATTATGGAGAAAATGGTTACAAGAGGTCTTCAGCATGATGCATGGCGTATCATCGAATATGGATCTCATAGGGTGGCTCAGAGTGATGCAGTCAGACGTGCATTCTCATATGATGGTAGAACTGTCGGCTGTAAAATCGTCTATGTAATATTTTTCATCGTTGTAATAACATAATTAATCAGACGTTAAAAAAAAACATTACGTTAATGTTACCACTATATATATGCATCTTGTATTTTCATATCAAATACAACACATTAATATTCATATTCTTTTATACTTTACAAGAACTCCTTGGTCTCTACAAAGTAGATTTAGATATGTAATTTCTCGAGGCAGCTCTGGTGGTTTCTACAGTGTTGGAGCCGTGCTTCTCTTCTTCTTTTCTGGCCATGCTGGGTATGTGACATGCTTAGAGTTTTTACACCTGCAATAATCCTACAAGCACCAAACAATCACAATAGTATTTTGGGATGGGTTTCGAGCGAGTCCATAAGGTTTAAATCAAGCTAACACAAAACAAATTTTGTTTTCTTTGGTTTTAAAGAAATTATGAAATTAAATTAAACTAAAAAGGTAAGAAAACGAATAAAGAACAATGGTTCACAGAATAATAAATGCATAAATATCGATATGTAGGGTAACCGGTTCTAGAAATTCCAGAGTTTTGAGCTTTCATACAAAAACGTTATTGTTTATTCTTCAGCTAGGACACTGCAAAGGATTTCCATAAAGTTCTTTATTTTGTTGATTGTTTGACTCTAATCCGGTTATCCAGACCACCATATGATTAAGTAACATAATGATTTTTTGATGTAAAAAAAAAAACATCAATCACGAATACTGAATAATCCTTTCAAGTTCGTATCTCCAATCACTACACCTAACAAATCAAAATAACTTAAAATTTCAAATGTTACTATAATTTAACGATTAAATTGTTCACAATACTTCACAGTTTGGACACTGAAGGTGACCATACATTACCCATCAAAAACTATATCATGAAACATACGAAGGATATTTTGGTGAGTATACAAGCCCGGCTCATGGCATGGACAAAGTAAGCAAAGGATTAGGACCCAATTTTTTTTTTTTGATAGCCGTAGCCCTAGGCATTCGGGTATTCGGTTCGGTTTCGGGTAGGAACCATTCGGTTTCGGGTAGGAACCATTCGGTTCCGGGTATATCGGATAAATTATTTTTATACCCAATATGTACTTATGATATTTTGGTTCAGTTTCAGTTCGGTTTCGATTCGGTTTCGGGTACCCGTTTAATATATGAATCAAGTACATATATAGAAAATATATCAATTAACATGTTAATCTAAGTGGTCTAGTGGTTACACACTTACATAAATGCCAATCCAACCAAAATTTGAGTCATTAAAGTGCTCGTTTTATAAGTATTTAGGACCTGACTGGTGACCATCCGGGAAACAAGAGGAACGAATAAAAAAAGAATGTACGGGAATAAAATAGCAGGAATGAAAAGGAATGGTTGTTTCTTATCAAATTTAACAAGGAATAATTTTGTTCTTTAATTCTCTACAAAAAAAAGAATGAAAGGGAATAAGAGAGAATTATTATTCCTTGTGAATGATAATTTTTTTTAGGAACGTTAGGGTATGCATTATTTCTCGCCGTTCTATGGTCACCATTCATACCCTTAACTCTATTTTAATACAAAAATACCTATAATATAAAAGATAACATAAAAGATAATGTGGTCTGGTGGTAATAATATTCTCACTCTTCCCGTCCAACCTGGGTTCGAGTGGGGTTGATGACATTTTACCTTATAATTAGAAAGCTGAAACTTGTTTTTCGGATATTTGGGTATCCGTTCGGTTTTGGTTCTGGTTCGATTATTCGGATATATAAATATAGAAACCATTCGGGTATTTGAGAATTTCGGTTTCGGTTAATTTGGTCTGGTTCCTTTTTTGCCTAGGGCTAACCGTGGTGATCCGGCGACCGAAGTCAACCGATTAATCCCACGAGTCCCGCAGCATCCACATATTCTTACCATTTAAGACAGCTCGGGTGGCCAGTGGTGATCGAACCAGGATTTTGCCGTATTGGGGTTTTTATTTCCCTTAATCGCCACTGGACTACCGCTGCTGGTTATGTTGTTAATTTATTAGTAAAAAAAAAAATTTGGATATATTTATATTTTGTTTGACATATAATAGAAAATGACACATTTAAAAAAATTGAGTAGGGCATTTAATTTGTTTGAACCGTTGCTGAGAGTATATTAACTAATATCTGATGCTAGTTGGTTATAAAAGAATGCATCTTTAAAAACTGGTAAAGATTTAAATAAAACAATAGAAGTTCCTAGCTGATGCGTGCATGAACCAATGATAAAGAGATGGACAAGCCATTGCTTTAACCGGATAGACAAGTGCATGAAAAGGAAGGATCAAACAACCCGAGCGAGGACCAAAGGGATACGAGATAAGGTTTGTGGCTTTTGTGAAGAAGATGAACTAAAAGGAAGAAATGGAAGAAAAGAACTAAAGCCATCGGTTTGGACTTGTCTTTCGGCCTTATAAGAAAAAACTCCATCGAAACTTGACGAAAGTGGGCCGATCATTCTTTGGGCCAACAACTTTCTTGGATGATCAAACACTTCCCTCATTCAACCTAAAGATCCATCTGTTCGACCTATTCACCCATTCAGCTAAGAAGGTTGATCGACCGAGCAAGCGAGTAGACGAAGGGTTGGTCTTCAACCAAAGCGTGTTTTTCCTATTCAAACCGAATAATCAGTCTTAGTCTTCGGTCAAGTATTTAGTTTAGTACTTTCCTTTGTTTTCCTCATTGCAGGAGGTTACTGGGAGATGAATTTGTGTAGTCTGTGAATTTTGAGAGTTAATAAATTTTAAAAAGTTATGTAGATTGTAAAAATTTATATACATTGACTTATGAAATTTGATCATAACTGCTTTAGATTGATATAGATTTTCATGAATTTATATTACCCCTTTTCTATATTTTTTTGTAAAATAAATATAGAATCTATTTATTTTCTAAATCATATAACATGATTATTTATTTTTTCTTTTAAACTAAAAAGAAAATAATACTAATACATATAAAATTGAACAATTTTCTTAAATAGCCATTTTAAAAGATTTTGTCACAAAAAGAGCATTAAAAAAATGACCAAAAGAAGTTTCATTAAAAAAAGTAAAAGACTATTTTACCTCTTGCTATATAGATGTATAAGTAATAAAAATAATAAAAAGTTGTTTAATATAATTTCGAATTATATGTTTTCAAATTCGAACATTTTTATTATTTTCTATTTTTTATAAAAAATATTTTTTTTCGAATTTTCTTTTTGAAATTCGAAAATGTTTTTTGAAACTGTTTAAAAAAATATTTTAAAATTATTAAGATTTGTAAATGTAATTATTAATATTTATATTAAAATATAATATTTTTAAAAATAATTATGTATTCAAAAATGTAAAAGTTTATAAATGTAATGAATTATAGTTTTGAACATATAATTTGGATTTAAGGTGCAATAGATATTTGGTAAAAATAATTATTTTGTTTTCTAGTTTTTCATCACAATTTGGATTTACAAATCTTAATAAATGTAATGAATTATAGTTTTGAACATATAATTTGGATTTAAGGTGCAATAGATATTTGGTAAAAATAATTATTTTGTTTTCTAGTTTTTCATCACAAGGATTTTGAAAATCACATGGATAGATATGATATTTTGAAAGTTGAATCTTATGAGTAAAAATGAATAGAATTCATCTCCCAATAACATTAGATTTAGTTAGAATTAGAGAATCAATAATAACTAAACTTTTTGAATAATAAGAGATTTGAATGGATTTTGAAAATTCTTAAAACAATAACAGTGGATTATACTAAGATTTTTGAAATCCAAGAACCAATAACAATGGATTCTTAAAATTTTCAAAATTCATGAGAATTCACTTACCAATAACCCACCCCCCTAAAATACAAAAGGCCTATGTATAGCTAGAAAAACTGCTTTTGATGATTTTAATGAATACTGAGCGCAAACTCTTTTGTTCTTTTGTGAGAAATCTTTGGTAGTTAGCGTGTCATATCTAGCAATTGACTTGGTAATGTCAGTGTGTCATATCTACATGAAGTCATTATAGAATGAATCATAAGACTATTAATCCACAAGATTCTATGTGACCTTTCGACTCTGTTAGTCCCTTCTACTGATGATCTATCCATTGACCATCTAGCAAGTGCATTTCCGTATGCCGTTTATTAATACCAGTCTACCGAGAAAACTTAACAGCACATGAATTCATTGATTATCACCATTCTAGTTATGGAAATACTCAAACATAGGGTGCATAAAGTAGACATAGATGAAGTCGTAGATAAACTCTATTAAGAGATAAATTATTCATAGACAAACGAATTCTTGAATTTTACATTAACACTTCCTTTAAACACTCATGTAACTGATGATGCACGAATAATCTGCAAACAGAATTAGAAAACAAAAAATCATTTTAACAACAAAAGAAAAAAAAGTATTCATATTTGATTTCTCTACATAGTTATCCAATTTTCTTAAAAATAAACCACTATTTGAGATAACTATTTCAACAGAAATTCTAGAGAAAGTAGACATCGTGAAAGAATAATAAAAATGGTAGGGAGAAATGAGAGAATTGCGGTGTAACTACCGCCACTTAGATTCAATTCAGGCTGGAAGGAACTATTTACATAATTAGTGTTTTTTACGAAACCATATGGATTTCTCCGTCAAAGAATCGTCCATTTGCTGAGGACTGTATGAAGGGATCCATGTTTGTTTCGCCAACCGAGTTGATGTACATGTGTTCATCATGTAGAATATTTTTTTTTTTTTGCTAGAGCCGATGAGACCATTTTATTTCATTTGCCTTTTTGGGACTATCGGGGAACGATACGTCAGATGTTTCTGACGGTGGCCTGGTTGTTGGCCCACCAAAGTTGGCTGGTAGGAACATGAGGTGAATATTTTAACAAATCTCTCGAGTCGAAGTATCGCGCATTTCAGATGGTGGTACATATTCTTATGACGGCGACATTCTAACTGTAGGATGTGAAGTGGGTCTGTCTAGACTTCTCGATAGAAAGCCGAATCAGTGTATATGTAATTCCATAAATGGTGTCTCCTAATAGTTGTTGTGTTTAACTAATCTATCTTTAGGTATGTATGCGCTTTATTTTTATCGTACCAATGTTTATCTGAGATATAGTGTTTGAATTGTTAAGGTGTAGTTGTATGTTATAAATTTGGGCTGCTTGTTTCACTCAACTGGCTGACATTATATATCCTTGATCATGTTTTGTCATTCTTAACCGGTAGTCGTCGTCAGCATCGTTGGGAAGGATTCTCTCTCTAGGACCATGTTTCTGCATAGCAAGTCTTCTACGATATTTGTTGGACAAACTGGATTCTGAGGTCAAATCATGTTTCCTTGATAAAAAACACTCCAGAGAAAGACGACTGATTTTTTGTCTTATATATGATCAAATTGTTGAAATGGCTAGAAATACATAGTAATAATATGATCTTATCCTAATATTTTTTTGTGTTTAACTAATCTATCTTCAGGTATATATGCATTTTATTATTAGGAAAGTTTACTTAAACAACACACAATTTTAGGACTTATTATCAAAACCATACAAAACTTTTTTTTATTACTGGCATTTTCTAAGGCCACCTCCAAGGGGGTCTTTTAAAAGAGGTTCTTAGAAAAAAACCAAAAAAATAAATGAAAAATGAAATAAAAGCACATAACCGGTTCTAATTATGGCATTTTTAGAACTAGCCCATAAGTGTCCTTTTTTCTATTGGCTAATTGATTTGTCCATGTCTCTCTCTTCGTCGATGTTTTCCACGGAAGAGTTTTCTATCTTCCTCCTCCAATCCCAATCACTCCATCTTCTCTGTGGCTTCTGATCGCGATCTCCTTCTTGGCAAGTCTTCAGCTTCTTTCTCTTTCCTCTGTATTCTCGCCGTTTGTTCTCTCTTCATCGCTTGGAATCATCCAGAAAATGTTGTTAGGTTGATTTTTTTTCCTCTGTAGCACCCAGCTCGTGTTTAAGAGATATTTCCATCGTATTTCTTCATAAAGCTTTGTCCTTTCTATGGTTAATGTGGTGAAAGTGAAGACATTTAGTTTGGATTCTGTTATGGGGTCAAAATCTCATGAAATGAAACTGCATAAGTCTTATTAGGTGATAAAAAGACTTTTTTTTGGCGTGGCAAGGAGTGAAATGGCTCTTATACAATTTTGAAGCTCGTGTGTTGTTGCTCAGTGGGGGATTCGTCGTCCTCAGGTTGCAGTTAAAGCTTCTTTTTATCCAACCAGATTGGAATCTCACCTAGACAAGTGAAAATCTTTACTTTACCATAGTGTAGTTGAAGAAAATTTGATTTGTTTAGATTGTCTATCTTTCCATTTCACAGGGGTATATATATTTATTCTAAATTTTGTAGTTTCACTGCTTTATAGAGTTTTATATATCTGAAAGGCTAATGGAGTTGTGTTTATCAACAAGTATATATATTAACGTTCTCCTTCTTAATTTATTGAATAATGATGATGGTTCTACTTATTGAATAATGATGATGGTTCTTTGGATATCAACAAGTGCAGCAACGTGGGAGACGCTGGAGTTTCCTCTGTGGCCAAAGCTTGTGCGTCTTCGCTCAAGACGCTCAAGTTGCTAGACTGTTACAAAGTTGGGGATGAATCTATATCCTCCCTGGCTCAGTTCTAATAGAATCTGGAGACTCTGATCATCGGTGGATGCAGAGACATCTCTGATGAGTCAATTATATTAATGGTGGATTCTTATAGTGTTGACTACAGGGAATGCACTAACTTGTTGGTGGACTCTGCTCATTGTCATCTTGGACGACTGAGTTTTGAGTAGTGATCTTGAATAAGAATCTTGAGAGAGATTGTGAGGGATGGTGATGATGAAACCTGTGTGGTGTCATGGATGGGGTCATCAAGTCGCATAGATAAAGCTACTTTCTTTGGTGTTAAAAAGCAATGAATGAGAAGAAGATCAAGCATATGCTCTTTTTTTGAAATCAAGGTTTTACAATATATTTTAGTTCAATAACTGATAAAATGTGTTAGTATTTTTGTTTGAGTTTGCTTTTCCAAATTTCAAAAACAATTCAGCAGTGCAAAAGTAATTTCAATCATTTCTCTTAAAATTTTGTAGATGTTAATGTTATTTACAAATTGATTGATCGTTTTATATAAAATTATATATCAAATCACATGTTAAAGTTATACGTAAAAATAATTATAATTTGTTTTAAAATTTCTAATTATAATTTGTATTTCTATTTTAAATATGTTTTTATGTTATATTTGTTTAAATTTTATGAAATCCAATAATTTATAAGTTTTGTAAATTTTAAATTTAATAATTCAACTTCAAAAAAAAAAATTTTAAGAACCTCAAAGGGGTTCTCCCATTGGACCTTGACAAAATTAATTATATTAACAAGGGTTCTAAATTTCATAAAGTACACAATTAATAATTAAATTAATCATTAGAACCCATTAAGGGCTCTAACCAATGGACATGCTCTAAGCGTGTCCTTTTATTACGTTGAAACAAAAAATATATTTACAAGACTGCCATTACTTTTTAGTGCCACGTAAGCAAAAACCCAGTGCCACGTAGGAAATCGCTGACGTGTATTAATGAACTCAGCCGTAAAGTGATACAACGACATTGACGGCTGAGTTATGGGTATGTTGCAGCAGAGTTAAACAACGCGGCTGATTTATTAGAATCGGGCTGACTTAGTAATGTAAATCAGCTGTCAGTGATGACTGATTTACAGAAATTGGGCTGATTTATGAGATAACGGCTGACTTCCGAACAAAAGTTACAGATAATTTATACATTGGCGGGCTGATTTTTCAAAAAAATTGGCTGAGTTGTAGTTAAGACACGGCTGAGTTATGTTTATCGGACTGAGTTAATGATCATCGACTAGCTGAGTTATTAAATTTACGACTGGGAGGTAGTTAGAGTTGAGTTATGTATAATCAGCCATGATTGGCTGGATAAACAGTAAACTCAGCCTAATCACTGCTGATTTATTAACGAAAGATTAATTACTAGAATAACATTCATTTAACGGCTGATTTATTTGACTACTAGTGGTGTGTCCGCGTTTCGCGCGGATTGTTATACATTTTTTAAATGTTGTATTGCTGTGGAACTTGATGAGCACGAGCTCGGCAATGGCTTAATTGTATTGACATTTGTCGGTTTTTGAGATTATTGAGTGAAAGTTTGTGAGTTGTTGTGATTTGTGGTAGGCTTGGCTATGGAAGCAGATGGTGTTTTCTCAGTAGTTTCTTGAGTGTGTTAAGGCCGTTGTATGGCAGAAAGTGGTTTTTGTTATTACTTAACTAACATTTGACCACATGGGTTAAAGCGGTGTGAAAGGAATGTGTGATGGCTGTGTTTTTTAGAAATGTAATTTGTTAATTTGGTGGGGGTGGTGTAGATGAGTTTTTTTTTTTTTTGTGCAAATGTTAAATCGTCCAAGTTGTTTTTGTAAAGGTCCAAGTGTTTACTTGCAACCTATTTGTGAAAGGGTTTATTGTCTTATTCTGTTTGAACATTTTTTTGGGCCGGCAGCAGTATCGCATTGTCCCTTAGCAAAGGAAACTGAAGTACCATTTTTGTGGTGAATAACATGTGAGACTTAGCGAAAAAAATATTGGGGAGGCAGTTTTAGCAATGAATAGAAAAATATGGGTTGAGGTGACGAGAGCGGGAGTCGAAGCTGATTTTCTTTATTTAGTAGCTATGAATCTCCGCAGCTAATGGTAGTAGTAGCAGTTGCGGCAGGGTTCTTCATGTCCTTGGATGTTGCAGATTTTTGGAAGTCTTTGTGGTCTGAGGTATTCCTCATAATGCTAGTGACTCCTTTTTCTGATTCAGCTGAGTGTGATGTGTATATTCGACCATCACATAATTGTTGTTGGCAGCAGTGGTGAGTTATTCAAGATCGTTAATCAATAGCTTACACTTTAAGAAAGCTGTTCTCGGCTTGAGTTTCATGGTTAAAGTAGAAGTGGTGCCGGAGGTAGTGTTGAGGAAGAGGTGTCTTGTAGTCAGACATAAGGCTAGCATTAGAGTTGTCGTTATGATGTTTTGTAAAGTGAGTATTAACAACAACATTATAGTTACCTCCTACTAATTTAGGGTTAATGTTTGTAGCAACCAAGACCTTTGGATTCCCACCAATACACATTAATTTGTCATGTATAAGACTTGCTCCCATATCAAACACACTAACGCACATAGTATTTACTTTACAGAGATGGATGAGGTTCAAAATATTTTTTCCGACATCTAATCACCTAACAATAAAACATTAGAAAGGAGTTGCAAATCTATGTTACATGTCTACTCGGATTGTTAGCATCATACGTTTGATGATGTGAGTTTCACCATTTTAAGTGCTTTATGTGACTTTACCAATGATATCTAGCACTTAAGTTGTTAAAATTTTAAGCCTAACATGGAAAATCAAAACATAAAAAAGAAAATGTGACGCCGAAGTTATAATTGTGATACAGTAGAAACTGTATAAATAATACTCAATAAATTAATAAACACAGTAGATTAATAAAATTTTTCGGTTCCAAGTTGGGACGGTACAACATGACACAAATCGATAAAATAATAAGATAATTATTATTTAGAAAATCTCATGTAAATATATGGTCCCATTAGAAATATAAATTAATATTTCTTATTTAGGCAATTTTCTCAAATATTTTTTTTAAGTTTTTGTTGCAAAAATAATCCCCGAGGAAAATGACCAAAAAAGTCTCTTTTTATTTTGAAAATTTTAATATTTATTTTTTATCTTTTTTAAATTTGAAATCCTATTTTCAAAACTCCACCCCTTAACACTAAACTCTAAGTCTAGATTAGTTAACCCTAATACTATTTTTGTGACAAAAACTTATTTTGGCTATTTTTCTGTATTTTTAAATACTTAAACATATTTTGATAGTATTTAGTCACATTA
This sequence comes from Brassica napus, assembly GCF_020379485.1. Lineage (NCBI taxonomy): Eukaryota > Viridiplantae > Streptophyta > Magnoliopsida > Brassicales > Brassicaceae > Brassica > Brassica napus. Next base: position 21,290,641 of record NC_063449.1, read on the forward strand.
AATTATCTCTATATTTTTAAACACTTAAATATATTTTGATAATATTTAGTAATATTATATTAAAAACTACATCTGATTTCTATGAAATACATTTTATATACATGAAATAATATAATAAAAACAATATTACCTTATAACTCCTTTTTGGTTGTGGTAAATACTATAAAATCCATGAAGTTCACTCGTTCTTGGAAGCTTTTTAGAAGAAACACACAAATTGGTGGACACCATAATGTTGATCGTAGATGTTGCGGTTTTGGTTTATCAAGTTTTGGCAATTACTTGAGTATTACGCAACTATGGTGGAAGTGGCTTTTTGAGATTACTATATTAGTGGGTATCATTAAACCTGTATTTACTGGCTCGAAGGAGCATTATATATATTTTATATATGAATATTTTAAGTTGGAATTGTAGAGGACTGGAAAGTCATTGGACTATAAGTTATCTTCGGGAGATATGACATCAACATAAACCAGATTTTCTATTTTTATCTGAAACGAAACAGGATTTTGAGTTTGTACAAAGATTCCAATCACATTTTGGATATGATAGTTTGGTTACTGTGGATCCAAACGGGAGAAGTGGCGGTTTAGCTCTTTATTACAATAAAAAATATCAAGTTCAAATCTTATATTCTAGCAACAGAATGATAGATATTGAGGCGGTGGTCAAAGGAAAACAAGTTTTTCTTACTTTTGTTTATGGAGACCCGGTGCAAAAGTTACGAGAACAGGTCTGGGAGAGACTAACTCGGTATGGATTATCACGCTCTGAACCATGGTTTATTATTGGAGATCTAAACGAGATTACTGGAAATCATGAAAAGGATGGGGGATCCCTGAGAAGTGTCACCTCATTCATACCCTTTAACAATATGATAAGGAATAGTGGTCTACTAGAATTTCCGGCTCGCGGTAATAAATGGTCATGGCAAGCAAAGAGAGGTAAAGGAAAAGGATCAATGACGATCAGGTGTCGATCAGATAGGGCCTTGGCAAATGAGGAGTGGCATACACCGTTCCCATGTTCTTACACAGAATATTTGAGGATGGTGGGCTCTGATCATCGCCCTGTGATAGCTTTTTTGGAGGATAAGGTATTCAGGAAAAAAAGAGGTCAGTTCAGGTTTGATAAGAGATGGATTGGCCAAGAGGGGCTTATGGAATCAATTGTGGCAGGATGGACAGAAAATCATGAAGGACAGCTGGAGGATGTTGTTACAAAAATTAGTAATTGTCGTCATGAAATATCATCATGGCGAAAGGATAATCAACCATACGGAAAGGATAAAATTAAAGATCTTCAACATGCACTTGAGGAGGTCCAGTCAGATAATAGTAGATCACAAGAGGACATCCTTGAAGTATCCAGAAAGTTACAAGAGGCGTATAAAGATGAAGAGGAATATTGGCATCAGAAAAGCCGAAATATGTGGCATTCATCTAGAGATCTTAATACCAAATTTTACCATGCTCTGACAAAGCAGCGTAGGGTCCGTAATAAAATAGTGGGACTCCATGATGAACAAGGAAATTGGATTACAGAGGAAAATGGGACTGAGAAGGTGGCGGTGGATTATTTTGATGGTCTTTTTAGTACTACAAACCCAACGGACTTTGATAATTTTCTGGATGAGATAATGCCGTCTATTTCGCCCCAAATGAATCAGATACTATTGAGAACAGCAACAGAGGAAGAGGTTCGTCAGGCTTTATTCATGATGCATCCAGAGAAAGCGCCAGGCCCGGATGGAATGACAGCCCTGTTTTTTCAGCACTCCTGGCATATTATTAAGAAGGACTTGGTTGAGATGGTGAATAATTTCTTGGTTACAGGCAACTTGGATCCACGATTAAATATTACTAATATTTGCATGATTCCAAAAGTAGAGAGACCTACAAAGATGATGGAACTACGGCCGATAAGTCTATGCAATGTAGGTTACAAGATTATATCGAAAGTTCTGTGTCAACGACTGAAAATTTGCCTCCCCCGATTAATTTCAAAGACGCAATCGGCTTTTATGGCAGGAAGGTTAATATCGGATAATATTCTTATAGCTCAGGAAATGTTTCATGGTCTGAGAACAAATAAGTCATGTCAAAATAAATTTATGGCCATTAAAACGGACATGAGCAAGGCGTATGATGGGATAGAGTGGCGTTTTATTGATGCCCTTCTTAACAAAATGGGGTTTGATCCTCGCTGGATCAATCTAATGGTGGAATGTATCTCTTCGGTTCAATATAGGGTCCTCCTTAACGGCCAGCCGCGAGGCCTTATAATTCTCCAGCGAGGTCTACGTCAAGGGGATCCTTTGTCTCCGTATTTATTTATTATGTGTACTGAGGCTTTAATTGTGAATATCAAAAAAGCGGAGAGGGTAAAACAATTAACCGGTATGAAGGTAGCAAGAGCTTGTCCGGCAATATCGCATTTGTTATTTGCCGACGATAGCCTTTTCTTTTGCAAGGCAAACAGAGAAGAATGCCAAACTATTCTCAGGATTTTAAAAGAGTACGAGGCTGTTTCCGGGCAACAAATAAATTTTCAGAAATCTTCAATTCAATTTGGTCATAAGATTGAAGAGTCCAGTCGACAAGAGTTGAGGGATATTTTGGGTATTCAGAATTTAGGAGGAATGGGATCTTATCTAGGGTTACCCGAAAGCCTTGGGGGATCTAAAGTCCAAGTGTTCGGATTTGTTCAAGAACGTTTGAATAAGAGGGTAAATGGATGGACTTTTAGATATTTTACTAAACGTGGGAAGGAGGTGATTATTAAGTCGGTGGTTACGGCTCTGCCAAATCATGTCATGTCTGTTTATCGATTACCAAAAGCTACTGTTAAAAAATTAACGAGTGCAGTAGCTCAATTTTGGTGGAGTCCAGGAGGGAGCACAAAAGGCATGCATTGGAAATCATGGGATAAGTTATGCCTCCCCAAAGACAATGGTGGATTAGGTTTTAAGGATCTTATGGATTTTAACACGGCGATGCTTGGAAAGCAACTGTGGAGGCTGATTGAGAAACCAAACACTCTTTTCTCTAGAGTCTTTAAAGGACGGTACTATAGGAATGCTTCACCCCTTGAACCGATCCGATCTTACTCCCCGTCTTATGGCTGGAGAAGTATGATCTCTGCTAGATCTCTGGTTTGTAAAGGACTAATTAAAAGGGTGGGAACAGGTTCATCTATTTCCGTATGGAATGATCCTTGGATCCCAGCCACTCGCCCGAGACCAGCAAACAAAAATCTTCACAACAGTTACCCAGATCTCACAGTGGATTCCCTCATTAATTTGGAATCCCGAACTTGGAATCTTGAGGCAATCAGGGCTTTGGTGGATCCTCATGATGCACAAATTATTGAAAGTATTCCATTAAGTAGACATCAGATGGATGATAGGAATGGATGGCATTTCACTAATAATGGGAAATATTCGGTCAAATCAGGGTATCAGGTGGAACGGGTATATCCTGATAAGGAAAAACCACCAGAATTTTATGGACCCACAGTGGATCCGTTAAAAGCTTTCTGTTGGGAAGTGCGGTGCCCACCGAAGTTGAAGCACTTTTTATGGCAACTCGTTTCAGGTTGTATAGCGGTAATGAAGAATCTGCGGGGGAGAGGAATACAAGGGGAAATTTGTTGTGCTCGATGCGGAGACCCGGAGGAATCAATTAATCATGTGTTTTTTGAATGTCCTCCAGCACGTCAAGTGTGGGCACTATCTAAAATACCATCGAGTCCGGATTTTTTTCCAACTTGTTCGTTTTTTGGTAACATGGATCATCTCTTTTGGCGAGTTACTCCAAAGATGGATGACCACCAATTTGCATGGATATTATGGTATATATGGAAAGGTCGGAACAATAAAATGTTTAGTAATCTGGATATGGATCCAAGGGAAACACTTAGATTAGCAGAACTGGAATCGACACTTTGGGCTGAAGCACAGGTTAACACTGATCAACGAAGGAAGAGGCAAGTACAGGCCCGACCTACATTAGAAACTACAGGACGCTGGTGTTTTATAGATGGTTCGTGGAAAGAGAATGAACTATTTTCGGGACAAGGATGGTACAGTACCTTACCAGGTTTTGATGGTTTATTAGGAGCAAGGAATGTAAGGGCGTGTCTGTCTCCTCTTCATTCGGAGGTGGAGGCATTGATTTGGGCAATGGAATGTATGAAGAATCTAAGACAGTTTCAGGTTACGTTTGCAACGGATTGTTCTCAATTGGTGAAGATGGTTTCAGAACCAGAAGAATGACCAGCATTTGAAACCTATCTGGAAGATATCAACCTTTTACGAAGAAGCTTCTTCAACTCAGACGTCATCCATGTTCCCCGAACGGAGAACCAAATGGCGGATAGCTTGGCACGTAGTGCTAGGAAACAACCATCTTTCGTCGTTCATATGGATGCGGAGTTGCCGATTTGGTTTACAGAGTCAATATGAGTCTGTGAATGTCTTGCTGTCAAAAAAAAAAAAAAAAAAAAACAATATAAATGTCAAATTTCAAAAGTTTAGTTAATGTAAATTTTAATTTTAAAATTTCAAATCAACCATTTTCTTATTTTATAGAAAATAATTTTTAAATAGAAAACTCTAAAGAAAGAAAATTTGTAAATTTATAACTCTTTAAATTAATAAAATACTGTAGTCTCAATTTTATTAATTTATGAGTTTTTAATGTACATACCGGGCATTTCAATGTTTGTGTTGTTCATAGCCATGCAGTGTTCATATTTGCGAAATCTAAACTTCTCTGTTGGGTTGCTAGTGAGAGGCTCTGTGATCTAAAGGAACTTGGTGTGCTCGGAGAATTATGCATAGCATAACTCACTATAACGTACATCAAACTATATGTTGGAGTGCCGTGGTTCTATGGTGTATTGGTTAGCACATTGGACTTTGAATCCAGCGACCTGGGTTCGACTAACCGGTAGGACCCTTTGTAAGCCATTTTATCTTTAACCAGCGGCCTTGAGCTAGTGGTACTTGAGGGGAAAACCCCCAATACGGTATCCGCAGTTCGAGTCCCGCTGGCCATCCGGGCTAGGGTTAAATCCCAAGAATACGTGGAGTGCCGTGGGCCTCGCGGGAATAGTCGGTTGACCACGGTCGCCGGAAACCCGCGGTTACCTTAAAAAAAAAAAAAAAAAAAAAAAAAAAAAAAAAACCTATATGTTGGAGTGGACGTTAACTTTGACAATTGACATGGTTAAAACTTAAAAAAAAAATTAAAGTAAAGATAATCACTCTCTATATTGCATATTAAAAGAAGACATCTATTGATATAAAACCTTGATCGCAACTCCACCATATGTAAAGAAGACATCTACTAATTTTCATTGATTCCTGCAACTTTCTTCTTCCTTTTTTCTCTTTCTCTTCATATTTGTTTTTGACGAACAGTGCCCATCGTCTAATCCCTTTTTAGTTTTTACCTTTTCTCTCTCCTACCTTTACTTTGTTCCCACACAATTTCTCATTTTTCTCTTCCCCAACTTAAACCAAAAGAAATAACTCAATATGCTATTTTTTTAGTGGTGTTCGTATTGAAAGAAAGCCTATAATCCATAGTTATGCTGTCTAGAAATTAGAGAAAAATAAGCTTAATACTTTCATTTTATCAACTGAGATTGAATATAAAGATAATAGAAGACGATGCACTAAACATTTGCATGATAAACTCCACAAAACAATTATTCTCACGTTAAGCAGTATGTACTGCATAACTGATTTCGTGTTGTGTATCTTGAAAAGATGAACAATATGACACTTACGGAGTAAGTAAATAGTCAACCAAGCACTCTTTTGCTTTGCCTGCCCAATTCAAATATCCATAGATCCATAATTAGCACTCTAATCTGAAACAAAGGAAAGAAGCCAATAAAGTTTGTTATGGTCAAAACGGTTGATACTATTTATATCTTTCAACAAAACTAAGAAACTTTTAAGTTTCCCTGGTCATTGAAATAAACGTAAAGCGTCAATATATTGGTATTCTGAAGATGAGATATAGTCTCTACTTCTCATTTGAGAAGATCTTCAATTTGAGATTGTTAAAGCTGGGTCCAGGCAAGAATCTTTAGGGCGACAATGTGGTTATATTTTTCATATTTGCATATATATATATATATATGTGTGAGAATTTGATGGTATAACTATGAGATTTAAGAGTCTAGGATGTGTGTGTGAAGAACAAGCCTCTTAGGGCAGAATAGAGTCTTGAAATGGTGAAGAAAGAATCTGATGAAACTAGTATGAACTTAGATCAGAAACAAAGAGACTTTGAGAGATTAAGAGATTAGAGACTAAGAAAGGGAGAGATTACGGAAATCTGATCAAGAGCACACTTTTATAATTATGAAGGAGATGGGAAAACCCCCATACTCTCTTAGGTTACAAAATTGTTCAAAGACATGCTTTTATAAGCTTACAACTTCTCATTTCATAAACCCTTAATCTAATGGCTGATATATGCTTGAAGAATGGACGCCTAGGATGAGTATTGAGCTGGTCAATGTGATTTGAATAATGGTCTCTCATTGGCTGAATCAGATTTGGAGGGAAGAAGCTTTGGATGGACCAGATTGCTTGGTTTGAAATGAATGGACAAGATGGATCGATGTGTGTTTGGTCCAAAAGGTGCTTTACCTTTTGGCCAGTCCAAGACAGCCTGTCACCAGCTCTCCCACGTTCCACTTGCTCCCAATATCATGTGACTTCACTTCTGGATAAGGAAGAAGTCCCTAAACTTGCACAACTTCAAATCTGGTCGAACCGGGAACTCTGGTACGGACCTCCTGTCCGTACCTCGCCCTATTTTTGCACACCCTCTCCAATCTTCACAAATGGTTGATCCAGACATGAATTGGGTCGCCCTAAGTTTGTACGGTTCGTACGGTGCCGTACCGTCTGAACCCCCGGGACGCCCTATCTTTTCACCATCACCCAATTCTCTCCAAATGGTGTCTAAGTCTCTCCTGGACTTAAACCCTATCTTTGCACAGCCTTCATGACACTTCTTGACTTCTCTAAACCCTCATGAAGCCTTGATAGACAATCTCTTAAGATCTTGTCCCTATCTTTGCACCAGACCCAAACTCTTCCATACTTCTCCTTTGGCTCCATTTCTTTCTTCAAGTCAACACTCCTCCTCAAGCTTGACTCTAGGTGATCCTAAGTCAAGCTTGGAACCTTGAAGAACTTCCTCATTAAAAACCTCACCAAGGAAAACCCTTTGGGACAAAACCTTGATGAGGGAAAAAGAGTAAAGTCTCTAAGGCTTAGGGATTGGCCAGTGAGTCTTTGTGCCTTACCAACAATGTAAGGGACACAAAGACTCTGGATCATGGCCTCTTCATTCTCCCCACGCCTTGTACTCTCCTTACTGCCTGATCTTGGTCTCTCCCCCTTTCACCTAACCTCTTGTTAGGTTGAAGTGCTCGGACACACCAGATCAGCCTCTTCTTGGAGATACAACACTCTTGCTGAGTCTTGGCTGCTTCTTCTTCTTCTAGAGTCGCCACCTTGTTGCTGGAACTACATGAGGATGCTTCAACCACTCTCCAATCACCTCAACACTTGAAGCCGCCTTGGACATTGCTTCTTCATCCTTCATCATACTTCCCAACAGGTTGCTTCCTCTTCTAGAATAACCACCAAGCTCATTCTGATCATGTAAGCTTCAACACTCCCCCTCAAGCTTGAGACTCTCACAGGAACAAGCTTGGACAGATGGCTTCATGATCAACACACACACACCATTGCAGCCTCTTCTTGAACTCGCCATCTTGAATGGAATGCTTGTGGAAGCCTCAGCTATCTCTTCAACCACCTCACACTAGAAGCCGCATTGATAGAGTAACCTTCATCTTCTCACAGCCAAGAGTACTCTGTCTTAGTTTGAGTGCTCTCTTCAATAGACTCGCCACAGCCTAAACCCGGATGGCTCCTTCTTCAGGTGCTTGCAATGGACTTCTTGGATCACCTAGGAAGCTCACTCAACTCCCCTCCTCAAGCTTGGCCCAATCTAGGTTCAAGCTTGAAGTGAGCTTCAGTGAGACTTCACACCAGTGGCGACATATCACACTAGTAACCACTCTCCATTGCACACACAATGGGCAACAAGTCTTCCTCTTATACTCGGATGGATGGTGAGCAAAGAACACATCTTGTGAACCTGAAACATCACTCAAACTCCAGCAAAGATAAGACACAATAGTATTGGGATCAATCCTTGATTAATCATCAAGTTTGATTCCCAATATCACAAGCATTGCAACAGATTAAACAAGTCATTTTCAATTTCTATTGCAAGCAAACTCTCTAAGCACAAGCATGATCATAACAGATTCAATACAAGCTACTTAGGCAATTTTTAAAACTCCTTAATCTGCAACTTAGACATGAATCTAATGCATCAATATAAGTCAGCAACAAGACAGTATGCAACAACTTTCAATTCGGTTTCAATCCATGTATACAAGCAGATTCAATCAATCGCAACAAGCATCACTATGAACCGGAGTTAAGCAATACTATCATCAAACAACATCAGATAATGCAACACCTTAATCAGTTTCACTTCATGAAAGCTATCAGGTTTAGACAAACTTCTAACTCCCTAACAGACATTCATTATGAACCGGGGCAAGCATTTTCATTTCTCAACATCAAACAAGACTCTTTAAGTATCCTGGAACAGATTCTAAACATTTCATGTCTAGCAATCTTTAATCACATCCTCAGGTTTTCAATCACAACACCACATCACAATCAGTTTAATATAATTTTCAGTTCAAATACTCAAGCTTTATACAAGAGAAAGAGATTTCCTTACAGCCAAGGAACTAGTGTTAGTTCCTTCAAACTCCTTAGTACATGGCAAGATCTGAGCTGTTGGTGTCGATCCCAACATCTCTTTCTTCCATGGAACTTCCTCTTGAACCCACCATGTCAAAGAGACCACCTTTCTTCATGAGAATCACCATGAGACTCGCCTGGACCTGGTTTGTTGAAGAGGCTAGCTAGACCGCTTCATAACCTTTGCTTCCAAGGCCTTCTTTCTTCAAGGGTGGACATGAGAACGTGGAGAACAACCAGAGACAGCTACTGGACGCCATGTATGAGCCCACCTTCTTCTTGGAGAGGTTTTACAGCTGGCTGAACATGAAGCTTCTTCTTGGTTTGGAAATGACATGGGAGAAGCCTTGAGCTTAGCAGAAGCTTGAACCAAGTTCTAATGAACCTGGCTCTGATACCATATGAGATTTAAGAGTCTAGGATGTGTGTGTGAAGAACAAGCGTCTTAGGGCAGAATAGAGTCTTGAAATGGTGAAGAAAGAATCTGATGAAACTAGTATGAACTTAGATCAGAAACAAAGAGACTTTGAGAGATTAAGAGATTAGAGACTAAGAAAGGGAGAGATTAAGGGAATCTGATCAAGAACACACTTTTATAATTATGAAGGAGATGAGAAAACCCCCATACTCTCTTAGGTTACAAAATTGTTCAAAGACATGCTTTTATAAGCTTACAACTTCTCATTTCATAAACCCTTAATCTAATGGCTGATATATGCTTGAAGAATGGACGCCTAGGATGAGTCTTGAGCTGGTCAATGTGATTTGAATAATGGTCTCTCATTGGCTGAATCAGATTTGGAGGGAAGAAGCTTTGGATGGACCAGATTGCTTGGTTTGAAATGAATGGACAAGATGGATCGATGTGTGTTTGGTCCAAAAGGTGCTTTACCTTTTGGCCAGTCCAAGACAGCCTGTCACCAGCTCTCCCACGTTCCACTTGCTCCCAATATCATGTGACTTCACTTCTGGATAAAAAAGAAGTCCCTAAACTTGCACAACTTCAAATCTGGTCGAACCGGGAACTCTGGTACGGACCTCCTGTCCGTACCTCGCCCTATTTTTGCACACCCTCTCCAATCTTCACAAATGGTTGATCCAGACATGAATTGGGTCGCCCTAAGTTTGTACGGTCCGTACGGTGCCGTACCGTCTGAACCCGCGGGACTCCCTATCTTTGCACCATCACCCAATTCTCTCCAAATGGTGTCTAAGTCTCTCCTGGACTTAAAACCTATCTTTGCACAGCCTTCATGACACTTCTTGACTTCTCTAAACCCTCATGAAGCCTTGATAGACAATCTCTTAAGATCTTGTCCCTATCTTTGCACCAGACCCAAACTCTTCCATACTTCTCCTTTGGCTCCATTTCTTTCTTCAAGTCAACAATAACCATGTGAGATCAAAACAAATTTTTGGCTTCTAGAACAACAAACTCGTACAATGACAAATAATGAATGAAAGGTATACTGACCCACATACTTTCACCCATGATCAGAAAGTCATTGTCTCCATTCAAAGATTAAGTTTTTTACATGGAAAAATTTGGTTTACTTATGTGATAAGCCAAGGTTGAAGTGGAAGGAAGATGGAAGAAATCAGGACCAGTGATAAGAGTCTAAAATAACAAATTAAGTCCCACATTGGAGAATTAGACAAGGAGTGTCTAATATATAAATAGATGTCCAACTCTAATTAGTACGAGGTCTTTTGGAAAGGAAACCAAAAATAAAACCATGCGGGCTTGCCTAAGGCCCAAAGTGGACAATATTGTACTAAAGTTGGACACGAGATTTCACAATCCCAACAATTGGTATCAGAGCGGTTGACGAGAAATCTGCAAGAAGACCAAAATACCCTTCGAGTAGGAACGGGACCCGTCGAGTTAGGATTGGGAGGTGTGTGTGGCAGATATCAAGTCAAAAAGATCCTGGAAGTCAATTGTGGGACACGAGATGAATGTGATCCTTAGTTTGAGGGGGAGAATGTAAGATAACAAATTAAGTCCCACATTGGAGAATTAGACAAGGAGTGTCTAATATATAAAGAGATGTCCAACTCTAATTAGTACGAGACTTTTTGGGAAGGAAACCAAAAATAAAACCATGCGGGCTTGCCTAAGGCCCAAAGTAGACAATATTGTACTAATCATAGAATAAAGAGTTGGACACGGGATTTCACAATCCCCAACAAAGAGTAGGTCATAGTTGCAAGCTTTAGTCCTTTTGAATATCATCTTCACGCATCTTTCTCAGCTTTTAGTTTCCAAGTGCATACCAAAGCTCTCGAATAAATCAAAGGATAGATTCAACTATAGTGGTTCCAAAGCGTTTCCATATATAGAGAGTTTAAAAGATAAAAGTTTTGAATGTATTTTACCTTATTGTTGATGCAGAGTTGTCCATCGCTCCAGCTTTCTTCAGCGGTAACAGAACGATCAAGATAGTTGATGAAATTGACTTGCAAAGCCTAAGCTAAGAGAGATATTGTGAAGACACAGTTTCTCACTGGGAATGTTCTTGTACATTTTTCTATTACATACTCCTCAATTTTGTTTCATTAACAATCTATGGAGCACAAACTCAAAAATCAGATATACATAAATCTAACGCAGCAAAGAACACAATGTTGCTGATAGATCAGTACCAAATCCAACAATGCCCTGAATCCAATAAGACAAAGCCAAATCAAAAGCTGAATGGATAATCAAGAACAATAATACTAACCCAAAACACAGGCAGGTAAAACATGTGAAGGATTCAAAAATAGATATCGCTCATTAATAGGAGTGTTGACGAAACATTGTGAAGTGGGATGCCGGGATTGAAGGACATAAAGGAGAGACTTAATTATATGGTATGACTGTCAAGGAGGGGCGTTACTATGGTGAGGCGGTGAGACTTTCATAAGAGGAGGAAGATCAATCGTGAGAATAGGAAAATCGTGCATGTGTCTAAAAGACGAAAGCCCAGCAAAGTTTGAAATTGAATATGTAAGAAGTTTTAGACCAAATATTTGTAAGCCCACTACGTAAAAACAAATAGATAAAACTTGAGAAACAATTTCGATGTGCATGATGACATGTGTCACAATTAGGAGTATGCAATGCTGAGGTGGGGCGAGGAGACTGGAGAAAACTCAATTTTATTGTAATAGATAGATAGATAGAAGATAGATACGGTTGACTTAATATTTTCCTGCCTAATTACGACTGATTTATTGGCGAAATATTAGTTACTGAAATAATATTCACGTTGAAGCTGACTTATGTTGTACTTCACCTTTATTATACAACAAAAATAAGTTTGTAAGTAATTGCATTTTCATAATTATTATTTTGATAACAAAGAACTTAGGGGTAAAGCATGAATGAAATTAAAACTAGTAATTAAAATAACACTAGATTACGACCCGCGTTCAAACGTGAATTACGTTTTTTAATTACAAAATAATTAAAATATACTTAATTTTTATTAACTTATTAGATAATATGTTTGGTTACATTGATTTTTTATTTTTTATTTTCTTAAAATTTATTTGTAATCATGTTTTAATTGGTGACAAAAAAACAGTTTATATAGTTTGTTTTCGTAAATGATATGGGAAATAGTTTTATTTTTATTTATAATTAATAATTGTGTTATATAATGTTTAATATTATTTATTGCGTAGGGATAATAATATTATTAATTTATATAGTTAAAAACTAATATATATCATTTAATTTTTTTGTACATACTGCATTATTATCACAATTAATAAATCACAACGTAAATGGATTGGGCTAATTGGATTTATAAGGTTTAGTTTGTTTGCTTTATATTATAAGATTTATTCCTCTTATATATTTAACCGATTCACTCAGATAATGGATTTTAGAAACATAAAATATTTTTTTGGAATAGGATCGGAGGTTAGTTAGAAATAAATAATGGATATTCTCAAATTTGCTTCCTTAACATTAGTTAAAGATATGAAGATTTTGTAATCTTTAAAATTTAAAATTGCAAAAACATGACTGATACAAAATGTAAAAAAAAAAAAAAAAAATCTTTCGGCATATACACTACAAGAAAACAGCGGCATACCGAGGGAAAAAATCGTCGTTATGTCGTCGGAATAAACATACCGACGAAACAAGTCCTCGGAAATAACTCATCGGAAATTCATTTTTCCTCGGAAATCACTAGGAAATTTCCGACGGAATTCCGAGGAAATGAATTTCCGAGGAAACTCCGAGGACCACCAGTTCGTCAGAAAGGTCCTCGGAATATACCGAGGAAGAACTTCCTCGGGATATTTCAATGGACTTTCCGATGGTCAACTCCTCGGAAGCTCCGACGAAATGTTCCTCGAAATTTTCATCGGGAATTTCCGAGGAACGGAGCCCTCGGAAAATTCCGAGGAAGGAGTCCCTCGGTATATTCCGACGACTTATTCCGAGGAAATGTTCATCGGAAATTTCCGAGGGTTCATTTCCTCGGAATTTAAAAAAAAAATTAATTTTGTAAGAAAAAAATAAAATTTTTGAAATTTAAATTCAAAAATATAAAATTAAAATTAAAATTGAACACATATTAGATAATATTCAAAGTTGTACAAATAAAAATAAAACATTCCGAGTTTTTGAAAAAAAAAAATCTACGGGTCTTGCACGTTCGGAAACACCTCGTTCGGGTACATTCTCTTCATCATCTCCATCATTTGCTGGTTTAGCCTCTTATGTGCCTCATAGCCCGCCTGTTGAGCCGCCATCTGGGTCTCCAACAAAGATATGCGATCATCCTTGTCCTTCAACTGAGCCGTAAGTACTTCTGGATCAACAAAGGGCGATGGTGCAGAAAAAGGAGGAACCGACCGGGAGCGACGACCCAAACCGACCAAACGTCCCTTCTTCTTTGGAACCGAATGAAATAGAAAATAGCCAAATTTAAATAATATAAGAAGATGATAAAATAAAAATCAAGAAATAAATGAATTGAACTTTAAAAAAAAGAACTTACCGATTCAACGATTTCGTTGATTCGAACCCGTGACAAGTTGATCGAAGCCGTCGAATCGTCATCCTCGGTTTGAAGCTGAGACACTTCGTCTTGCACCTGAGTTTTGACCAGGGTGACCACTTCCCTCACAATACCATCATCAATCTGGCCAGTCTTCTTGTTGGTATACGCCCTCTTCATTAGGGCGAGATCATCAACCGGCTCGCCATCTTTTTCTTCCGCCTTGAAAAAAACATATATTAAGCAAACATTAAAAATTAGAAGAAATGCACAAAAAATAAAATTTCAAAACTTAAATAATTGAAGAAAAAGCGGCTGAACTTACCATGCGATCCCCTAGAGTGGCAATAGATTGAGCACCCAAGTTATGCTTGAAGACGCCATTTCCTTTACGCTCGCTCCTGCGGTTGGTGGAGTTGGTGGAAGAAGTTTCTTTCGTCTCTTCCTTATCCCAATGCACACACAACTCCTTCCAGACCATGTTGTTCATCGACTTTGAGACCTTTTATTAAAAAAAAGAGAAAATAGTTAAATAAATTAAAAAATATTTTAATAAATTAAAAAATGTTTAATAAATTAAAAACAACCTTGTTTATTTCCCACTTCTTCTTCCACTCGTGCATCTGCTTCCCATAGTTGTCCATAACTTTATGGACGAAATGGTGATAGATAAAGAGTGTATCATCGGGATTCCAGTTGAATTCTTGCTGAAAAAAAAACACAATTAGTAGAAAATTTACATTAAAGATTAAAAATATAACTAAAAAATTAGAATACTTACTGCAAACTGACGAAACCACAGATGCTGCTTGTCGGTAGGGAAGTCAGTGAAAGTCGGATGTCCCTTGTCGAGGGCCGAGTACATCATACGGTTGTTCCATGCGCTGATCCCGTTCCCGGATCGGTTGAACCTAATAAAAAGAACAAATTATTAATAATGAATCAAATTTTAATGAAAAAAATACGTTTAATTACCATGTTTGACCCCGTCCATATGGATACAGAGTGAGATAGGGAAGATGGTCACGACCGGGCTGTCGAACCAACTCCGCAACACTCATCACTCCCGGAGGACCCGGAGGAGCAGAAGCGGGTGAAGCAGCGGGAGCGGGAGCAGCGGGAGCGGGAGGAGCGGGAGCGGGAGGAGCGGGAGCGGGAAATGGAGAGGGAGATGTATGGTAGGAGCTGTGGGGCGAAGCGGAATCCTGAATCTGGCTGGAATCCCGAGACTGGCTCCCCGTACCACCACGACCCCGACGCTGTCGAGGTCGGGTCTTATCATCATTAGACCTGTAAATTAAACAAAAACATATTTAAAAATTAGTTCTAATAATTTTAATAAATAAAAACATATTTAAAAAATAGTTTTTAATCACAAAAATATAAATAGTTTAATAATTACAAAAAATAGTTTTAATAAATAAAAAATAGTTTAATAATTTCAAAAAATAGTTTTAATAAATAAAAAATAGTTTAATAATTACTAAAAATAGTTTTAATAATATTAAAAATGTTTAATAAATATAGAAATTTATATTATATATATATATATTTTTTTTTTTAAATCCCAAATAATAGTTATTAATCGCAAAAAAAGTTTTATAGATATTAAAAATGTTTAATAAATATATAAATTATTTTATAATGCAAAAAATAGATTTTATATACAAAAACGTTTTCATATTATATATACATAATTATCAATTTATAACCAAAAATTCCAAATCAAGTGAATACCATAATCAAACTCGATTTTACACAATCCTACCATTCACCCTAACAAAAATCTATAAATATCATTCCAAAATCATCAAATCTACTTAAAAACCTAATAAATCTAACCTAAGAGAGTGGGATAGGATTCATACATGATGCAGTGACTGAAATTGAGGAGGATTAGGGCGGATTCGCCGAAAATCGTCGAGAGAGAAGGGAGGAAACGGCGGAGAGGAAGAGAGACTTCGGCGGAGAGGAAGAGAGAAATGGGGAAGAAGATCTGGTTCGACCTAATTAAATGAGGCGTCCGACAAAAAATGTCCGTCGGAATTTCCTCGGAATGATTAAATATTTCCTTCGGAATGATTAAATATTTCCTTCGGAATTTCCTCGGAAATCATTAATTCAATTTTCGCGAAATATTTGGCGGCTTGGTTTACTCGGTTAAATGAAAATATTCTAAGGAACCATGTTTCCTCGGAATACCCTCGGTAATTACCGAGGAAATTCTGAGGAAACAGAGTTTGGGGTTTCAAAACATCGATTTTTTTTTTTCCGTATTTCATTTCTTATACAATTGTAATGCATACCATTGAGGATTCTTTGTATAGATGATCATAAACCATGAAATAACAAAATTTCAAAAATAATTGTAAGTATTCCTTTTACCGTTTATTAAAGTGTATAAGTGTTTCTCTTATATTGTGTGGTTTTCATTCATGCAATCGTAAAAGTGTTTGTTATTGGGTAAAACACCAAAGTTTGACTTCATAATCTGGTTAGGACACTTAATGAATGTTATATACGTGTTATTCAATCCGCAAAACGTTGTTTTCGGTTAAAAACTCCTAGTTCCTCGGAATTTCCTCGGAATATTCCGCGGGAATTCCGAAGAAACCCTTATCTTCCTCGAAATTCCGTCGGAATATTCTGAGGAAATTCCGAGGAAAAAGACTCTATAATCAAATCCCTAAATCGACAAGGTTTATTCCGAGGAAATTCGGAGGAAAACCTATCTTCCCTCGGAATTTCCTCGGTATTTCTATTAAAAAAAAAAGTCGATGCTAGTCTGTTTCCGAGTCATCATCACCAGATGAATCTGAATCTGAATCTTGGTGAAACTCTCCAATCACTGGTTCATCCTCTACGTGAACGACGGCTTCCTCTCCGAAGTCGGTTAAATCGACTACAAGGCCAACTCCAGCTAAATCTTCTGCTGCACTTAAGTTGCCGGATGTGCTTGGTTGTAGTGGGTCTTCCAGCTCAGAACTTCCCTGAACTCGGCCTCTCGGGTTGAGTCTTGTAACAGTAACCCATGGATCATCTCTGTTCCTTACTCGGGGGTACTTGATATAACAAACCTCTAACATTTTAAAAATTATTAGTAAAATTATAAATTAATACACATGATGATGAATCATTCTGAATAATTAACATTTAATTACCTGATCGGCCTGAGAAGTAAGAATGAAAGGATCATAATATTGCAGCTTTCGTCTCGAATTTACTGATGTAACACCAAATGCATCTGTTCTCACACCTCGATCTAGAGTGTTGTCGTGCCAATCACAATAGAAAACAGTACAGCGCAATCCAACCATGCCCAAATTCTTGATTTCCAAAATCTCATGTATGTGTCCGTAGTATACATCATCTCCTGATGCAGAACAAACGCCAGCATCATAAGTCGTACTCGAACGTCTCCTCTTCTGAATTGTGAATGCATATCCTCGAGTACAAAATCTCAGATATGACTTCACAACAAAGTTTGGTCCAACGACCATCTCGCGTATCCAATCGTCAAATGTTTCACCTCTGGCCAAACCAGCAGACACTTATTAATAGCACATATATATGTTATATCAATAAATGTGAATTAGTATAAATATGTGATAAATGATATTTTAATTTGTTTAAATCACTCACATAAGTAAACATCCATCCAGCAAATTCTCTCTGCTTCATTTCTTCTAGTTCGTCCTCTGTGGCGTATCTATATTCAAACCGCTTTTCTGCCATGAAAATCCTATACATATGATGACAATAATGTAATTAATTAAGATTTAAATTTCAACTTTTTAAAATAAAAATTTGTAAGCTAATTTATTTACCTCTCATATTGAAGAACATCTTCGCAGTTGGTGAGCAAATATGTTTGCATATTACTGCGCTCCTGCTCAGTAAGTCGACCGTCCTTTGGTTTTCTGCTAAGTCGTCCAACATCTGTGAAAATGTCTGGAACCGTAACATGATATGTTGACCGTTCGCCTCTATCATCATGCCGAGCAGGTCTTCTGGTTTTGGTATGAACTTCTGCTGGAAAGTAGTACTCGACAAAGTTTGAAGTTTCTTCATTGATCATCTGTGCGACTATAGAACCTTCCACCCTACTTAAATTTTTTACCATCTTCTTCAAGTGGAACATATACTCCTCATACAGATACATCCATCTATACTGCACAGGACCACCAAGTTCCAATTCTCTTGCCAGGTGAATAACAAGATGCTCCATAACATCAAAAAATGAGGGAGAAAATATCTTCTCAAGGTTGCACTGAATCACGACTATGTTAGTCTTCAAATTTTCAATACCTTCAAGAGTCACTGATCTCGTGCATAAATCGCGGAAGAAACCACTTATCCCTGCAATTGTTTCATGAACATTTCGTGGTAATAGTTCCTTGAAGGCAAACTGAAGGAGGCGCTGCATCATTACATGGCAATCGTGGCTTTTCAAGCCAGTAAATTTTCCTTCCTTTCTATCGATACAGTTACGCAAATTAGATGCGTAACCGTCTGGAAATTCTACATCGTTTGAAATCAATCAAAGAATGCATCTTTTCCCTCTGCATCAAGTCGGTATATGGGAAAAAGAGCCCTACCATTCTCATCAACATGAAGTTTTGAACGAGCACATATATCGACTAAATCCAGTCTTCTCTTCAAATTATCTTTTGTTTTACCTTGAACATTAAGGATCGTGTTCATGAGATTGTCAAAAAAGTTCTTCTCAATATGCATGACATCTAAATTATGCCTTAGCAGATGATCCTCCCAGTATGGCAGATCCCAGAAAATATTTTTTTTATGCCAGTTATGTAGGTCTCCAACAGCATCTACCGGAAAACGCTCATGTCCACCGACGTTTGGCGTCCTTTCTGCACCAAAATCTTTTAGTTGTGTCTTCAAATCTTTCCCACAAATTTCCGGAGGTGGACTGTCAAACACCCTCTTGTTTTTCGTAAACAAATTCCTACTCCTACGATATGGATGATCAGGTGGTAGGAATCTCCTGTGACAGTCAAACCAACACGTTTTCCTTCTGTGTTTTAGTTGGAAAGCATCAGTGTTATCTTGACAATATGGACATGATAGCCTTCTATGCGTTGTCCATCCAGATAACATACCATATGCTGGAAAATCACTTATTGTCCACATTAGTACTGCCCGCATTTGAAAGTTTTCTTTACACGAAACATCGTATGTTTCAGCACCTTGAGCCCATAGTTGTTGCAACTCATATATTAGTGGCTGAAGAAACACATCAAGTGATCTCTTAGGATGCTCTGGTCTGGGAACGAGAATCGAGAGAAACAAAAACTCTTGTCGCAAGCACAAGTTTGGGGGTAGGTTGTATGGTGTAAGAATGACTGGCCATAGAGAATACTGTCTTCCACTCTTGCCAAACGGACTGAAACCATCAGTACATAATCCAAGGTAGACATTTCTTCTCTCATACGCAAAGTCGGGATACTTTGATTGGAAATGCTTCCACGCTTTTGCATCTGAAGGATGTCTGATCTCACCATCTGTTGAGAGCTCCGCATGCCATCTCATTGGTTGCGCTGTGCGTTCAGACAGATACAACCTCTGCAACCTTTCTGTCAAAGGCAAATACCACATCCTTTTATATGGCACTGGAACTCTTCCACTCGTATCTTTATAACGAGGCTTCCCACAAAATTTGCATGTAACCCGCTGTTCATCCGCCCTCCAATAAATCATGCAGTTGTCGCTGCATACATCTATTACCTGATACGATAAACCAAGACCAGCTACGAGTTTCTGAACCTCGTAGTATGAACCAGAAGCTACATTATCCTCGGATAAAATACCTTTTACGAAATCAGCAATCTCATCCACACAGTCTTCAGCCAAATTATAATCTGTTTTAATGCCCATCAATCTTGTAGCAGATGATAAAGCTGAATGACCATCTCTGCAACCTTCGTACAATGGTTGCTTTCCAGCATCCAACATATCATAAAATCTCCAAGCTTCTGCATTGGGTAAATCTTCCCCTCTAAAATGATCATTTACCATCTGCTCAGTACCTACACCATAATCTACATCTGTTCTAATTGGTTCTTCTAATATAACCGCTGACTGAGGTTCGCTAGTACTACCATGTTCATAATCAGTTTCCCCATGATGATACCAAATGTTGTAACTTCTTGTAAACCCACTCAAATATAGATGAGTCCAAACATCTCACTCTTTAATAACCTTTCTATTTTTACAATTAGAGCAAGGACATCTTAACATACATGTTTTTGCTTCCGGTTGTCGGTGAACTAACCCTATAAATTCGGTTATACCTCGTTGGTATTCTTCCGTAAGAAATCTCGTGTTCGGTTCCAAATGAGGTCGATCGATCCAAGAACGAAAATAATTTGAAAAAGACAAGTTTTTTTATGAATCAAATTCGTGTGTAAAGAGAGTAAGAGGGAGGATGAAGATATGGAGTGAATGAAGAGGAAGAGAGGTGCTTGTATTTATAGTTGAAATCCTGCCGACAGACCAAGGAAATTCCGACGGAATTCCGACGCCAACGGCTAGTTCGTCGAAATTTCCTCGAAATTTTTAAAATTCCCCAACGGCTCTCCAACGGTTCTCTAACGACTATAATATATCCTCGGAATGCATCGGTTTTTTTCCGAGGAATACATTTTTCTTCGGTATTCCATAAGAATATTCCGACGGATTGATATTTCCTCGGAATTCCGTCGGTATATTCTGAGGAAATTCTGAGGAAACCAAATTTTGTGTTTCCTCGGAATATCCTCGGAAATTCCTCGAGATATACCAAAGATTTCATTTTCCGTCGGAATGTCCATTAGAATACCGCTGTTTTCTGATATGATTACTTTTTTATTTAACATCAGGAATGCTCAAACCTTTTTGTGAATACACATAATATACACATAATATATACACATAATATAGACATAAAGTATGACAATTTGAACCCACTCATATGAAAATTATATAAAAGATACCATTTTTTTCATATATGAACGACTGAATGTATTTCATACTTCATGTTTGGCATAGGTAAAATTGTGTCATGATGTCATCTATGTTTTGGTAAACCATATTTTTATGTTCTAACAAAGATGGTTAGATGATGGTTTAATTGTTATCTTATGATATAAGAAACATAAATCTAATCTTTGGCCAAACTAATAGATAACATGGCCATATTATCATAATGACTAATTAGACCATTTTTAAATTTTAAAAATATTTTTTATTAGTAGATAAAAATAAGAGTATAAATTAAGATAGATAATACTTAAATAGGATATATATATTGTATAACCGAATTATATGGGATGTCATTTTTAGTGAGATGTGAATAGGTCCAAACTTAAATGACGACATTTTTAAGTAGATAAAAAATAAGAATCTAAATTAATAAAATAGATTAGAGTTATTCTAGTAATAAACTAATAAATTAGGGTTAAATTAACTTTTTCCCTAAAAATTATCTAGTCATAAATAAAAGTACTAAATACTAAAGATAAGTTGCAATTCCTAACGAGAGAGATGCAAAACTGACAAGGATGCGCTGCATCAGCTTTTCATCCATGAATGATTTGATCTGTGCTAAGTAGGACGTGGAAGGAAGAGAACGGAAAAAGAAATAGATTTTCTGTCAAGTCAATTTTATTTAAAATTTAGGAAATAATTTAAGGAGAACTTTTTTCATTAATAATTCTTCAATTTAGGAGGAAAAATGAAGAATGGCGTGAGATTCATGTATGAGAAACTTGGCACTGGTTCATTTGTTAAAGAGGATACCATTTGAGGAATGAAGAATTCATTTTAATATCTTTCTTAAAAGTGGTCACCTATTGAGACTTTAGTAGTCACTAATTTGAATAAACGATTGACTAATTTTACCAACCTATATAAGCCTTCTAGATAGGTCACTAATTAAATATGAAATGTAAGGAGACCCCTAAAAAAACTTAAAAATTGAATTACACCCTAGCCCGCCATTACTAGCTTTCCATAAAGTTTTTGGTAGTGACGAAAAAGGTAAGAAATCTACAGATTTAGGATTCACATTATCTGAAATCAAAGCCACATAAACGAAGATTTAACATCTGTCTTTGTTTTGTTTTTCTTATCGGATTTACCTTTTTATTTTGGGTTTGGCTGTGTGTTTTGTCGAGAGTATGGGCGACGAAATCATGAACAACATCTCTGAAACAATGATTGAAGCTCAAACCCAGATTAGGCAATCGTCGTATTGCCACCAGGTTCAAATATTTTTTTTTTAACTTTATGATATTAGGTTTGTTTTTGCTTCGATCAACCTATCTTCAATAGGCACTTATATTCTCAATTGCTGTTATCCTTATTGACCCGAAATTGGGTGACTTCTTGGTTGCTTATTGGTATCGAATTTGATTTGGTTTTCTTTTTAGTCATTGTTTGAATCGGTGATCTTTGTGTTTTAGTGTCATAAAAAGAGATCGGATGTTGTCGGAAATTGCGTGACAAAGAGGCCAAACACGACATGTATGGTGAAGTATTGTCGTAGTTGCCTATGGAACAGGTTTGATTTGATGTTCTTGAGATTTGTATAATCTCTAGTGATTGTTTTATATATGACTACGGCTCTAATTTAAAGGTACAAAGAGATCCCAGAGGATGTTGCATCGAAAGAAGACTGGCTTTGTTACAGATGCAGGGGAATTTGCGATTGTGGTAAATGCCTGTAAGTCTAATTATCATTCATTACATTTTGATTTTTTTTTTTTGTCAAAAAGGACTGTATGTTTTAGGGCTCACTTTGTAAATTTCAAGAGAAATTAAATTTTCTTTTTCTTTTCCAGAAAGGAACAAGGTAAGAAGCCGACTGGGTTTCTTAGAGAAAATGGTTCCAGCTCTGATGCCGTTAAAACCCCCCAAAAATGCTAAACGCCAGCTGAAGTTGAATGATTCAAGTGAAGGCTACAACGAGGAAAATCCTGCAGCCAGAAAAAGAACAAAACCCATTCTCAAGAAGAAAGAGAAGTCTCAGCTTGAGGATGTTAAGCTACCTCAGGGCAGCGAGTCAATCACTGTCTTCGGCATTGACTTGCCCTCTGAAAATGCTGGAAGAGTTCTTCAGTTTTTGGAGTTCTGTTCAAAATTTGGAAAGGTGTCTTCTATGTACTTTGTTTTTTTCTTTAACATTGGAAGTGTTTGCTATTTGCTCTTCTCTAATGCATATGACCTTTTGAATAGGCTCTTGGCTTGAGAGGAGGGGAACCTCAACTTGTTGTGAGTGAGATTGTATCCGGGAGAAACACAAGGAGTCAAGAGCATTCTACCCTCGCCCAAATGATAATCCAATTATTGACTCTTATATTGGTAGACACAGGAGACAAGTACGTATTGTTTTCTTGGAAAGTACGAATTTTTTCTCTAATACATAACTGATTGATATTATTTTTATGATAATTTAGATCAGTTTGCCTGAGTTCATCTGATGATAGGTGGTTCAATGTTCTTGGAGACTGTCTTGCCGAATCCGAAGTTAAGCTTGATGACTTCCCTCCTGAGATGTTTCAAAGCATTGCTGAGTATGAGGAGATGGGTTCATCGCAAAGGCTGAAGCTTTTGAATTTCTTGTGCGATGAAACGCTTAGCACAAAGTAAGTTATATTGACATATATATATATATATATATATATATATATATATATATATATATGTATGTGTATATATATATAGGTCTGAGACGGATCGGATATCCGGACAATTTTAAGGTATCCGGATCCGGATTCTTATCCGGCGGATCCATAATTTTATTATCCTTATCTGGATCCGAGGTTCTCGGATATCCGGGTGTCGGATATCCTTCTAAAAATTGTAATATCCGGTGGATATCCGTATCCGGATTTGGATCTTTAAAATAGATAAAATATTAATAATAATATATATATATAAAATATTAAAAATAATTTAAAAATAAAAAAAATATAATGTTTTTAATTATTTCTATGTATAATATTACAAAATTTACATAAAATTTACATATACTATTATAAAAATGAAAATATATTAAATAAAGTTAGTTTTTATATATAGATATAACTATTTTTGAAATAGTTATTAATAAAACTTACGGATCCGAATATCCAGACTAAAAAATCAAGATATCCGGATCCGGATCCGGCTTTAACGGATCCAACATTTTATTATTCGGATCCGGATTCGGCCCCTCTGGATATCCGGATCTTCGGATCGGATCCGGATCGAATCTCGAATCGAATTCGGATCTCGGATAAAAGTCTCAGGCCTATATATATATATATATATATTGAATCAGTTCTTTTCTTTTTTGTGCTTGAGAGTTAACATGTTCTAAACAATCTTTCAGGGTGCTGAGGGATTGCTTTGCTAATCCTGAATCTGTTGACGAGAAAATGGAAGCAAAAGAAAAGTTGAATGCAGCAAAAGCTAACGTAACTGTAAAATCTACTTAGATCTTTACAATTTAAGTTTGACAATTCATATTAAAACCTATTTGTTGTAGGAGCAAAAACTATATCAGAAGATAGAAGATGAGTTCTCCAAAGCTCAAGCAGAGAAAAATGGGGTTGAGTTGACAATTAAACAACGGCTTGCAATTGTATCACAAATGGAAGCTGAATCTGAACTAGTCTTCGCCGGAATGCAAAACGCGTTAAAAATGCAAAGTATTATTCTGACTTCGTGTGATTGATTGTTTATAACAATGGTTAGGGGCTTATTTTTTATAATTGCTTTTGCAGAAGTTCAAGAATATGATGATGTTCTTAGAACCAGCCCGGTCGAATTGGATGACAATGGTCTTACTCTCTGGAAATTGAAGTCGTACAACAAAGAACCAAACATTTTACTTCAAGGTGTGAAAAATATAAACACTTTGCTTCTCTTAACAAGTATTACGTAGTAATTTTTGTTCTCTTGCCATTGTTTCTGTGCAGATTTAGGAAGCTGGAGTGACGTATGTCCTCATGAAAGGTAGTTTGCGTTTAGCCCTGAGCAAAAACCACAAGTAGAGAAGTACAGTGCTTGCAAAAAGGTAGATCTCTCGCTCTCTCTAATTATATAGTGTCAAGGAATTTATTAAGGTTTGTAGGCTTCTAAATTAATTTTAGGTTAAAGAACTTATTAGAACTTCTTAGGTTTAAGATTACTTTGGTGAATGAATTCATTAAAAACTGTTTAGGTCAACGAATTTATAACGCTTTTTAGGATTTAAGTGTTCTTTATTAATCTCAAACACATCTTCATATATGTATACACAATACTTTACATATATATATATATACACTTGCAACTAAAGCATTTATCCACAGACTTTGGAATTGATGCCATGGTTTACAGTCAAATACTAACTTAGCATGAAACTGTATACAATCAAATACTAGTTTTGCATTAAAATGTACTGTGATTTTCTTGAACTCTCAAGACATGTTTTGTTCATGAGTATGCATTTTCAGCTTTGCAAATCATTTCTTCTTTTGAATACTATGTACTTCGAATGACTCTAATTTGTTCACAGGTTTGCATATTCTGATTTGCATCTTAATTTTTCTTTTGATTTCTAATTTTGTAGAAAGAAAAGGCTTCTCAAAAATGAAAGGGAATTACTGCTCTTGAGTCTTAGCGATAATTTGTCTTTTTTCTGTTAGCACATAATAGAAAAATGATTATGATAAGCATGTTATGACTTAAGGTTTAATAACATGTAAGTTGTGTGTATTATTACTCAATCATAAGGTGTCCTTATATATAGAAATTACAAAGAGATAAAAAGAAAGACATAAATATGGAAAGTGTACAAATACAAGGAAAATAAAATAGGGTTTCTTTTTCTCTAAAGCCTAAGCTGCCTCTCTCTCCTCTTCATGCGGCCGCCTCTCTCTAGGGTGGGCCGTCTCTCTCTTTTGGTATTGAATCGGTTATAGACCAGACCGGTTATAGACATCCATCATATGGTTTATAACAAAGCAGAATTAAAAGGCTGACTCATTTGCACTGGATATGATTCGTTGTTTTATTTACATTTCTGGAACAACCAAAACACTCTGTTTCGTAATTTCTTTTTATCTTAAAAACCATTTAGACTTTTTTCATTATGAGACTATTGGACGTGGGACTATTGGTCGTTGGAAATTGTGTAAGATTTATATTCAGTAACATTTCTGAATGTCCGAAAGTGAATAGATTCTATAATACAAACATTAGTAATTTTGGATTAGTATCATTTAAATCTTTTTGGGTTACACTACAAGAAAACAGCGGTATTCTGACGGATATTCCGACGGAAAATGAAATCCTCGGAATATCCCAAGGAATTTCCGAGGATATTCCGACGAAACACAAAATTTAGTTTCCTCGGAATTTCCTCGGAATATACCGACGGAATTCCGAGGAAATAATAATCCGTCGGAATATTCTTATGGAATACCGAGGAAAAATGTATTCCTCGGTAAAAACCGATGAATTCCGAGGATATATTATAGCCGTTAGAGAGCCGTTGGGGGATTTTAAAAATTCCGAGGAAATTCCGACGAACTAGCCGAATTCCGTCGGAATTCCGTCGGAATTTCCTCGGTCTGTCGGCAGGATTTCAACTATAAATACAAGCACCCATCTTCCTCTTCATTCACTACATATCTTCATCCTCCCTCTTACTCTCTTTACACACGAATTTGATTCATAAAAAACATGTCTTCTTCAAATTATTTTCGTTCTTGGATCGATCGACCTCATTTGGATCCGAACACGAGATTGCTTACGGAAGAATACCAACGAGGTATAACCGAATTCATGGGGTTAGTTCACCGACAACCGGAAGCAAAAACATGTATGTTAAGATGTCCTTGCTCTAACTGTAAAAATAGAAAGGTTATTAAAGAGTGGGATGTTTGTACTCATCTATATTTGAGTGGGTTTACACGAAGTTACAAAATTTGGTATCATCATGGGGAAACTGATTATGAACATGGTAGTACTAGCGAACCTCAGCCAGCGGTTAGATTAGAAGAACCAATTAGAACGGATGTAGATTATGGTGTAGGTACTGAGCAGATGGTAAATGATCATTTTAGAGGGGAAGATTTACCCAATGCACAAGCTAAGAGATTTTATGATATGTTGGACTCTGGAAAGCAACCATTGTACGAAGGTTGCAGAGATGGTCATTCAGCTTTATCATCTGCTACAAGATTGATGGGCATTAAAACATATTATAATTTGGCTGAAGACTGTGTGGATGCGATTGCTGATTTTGTAAAAGGTATTCTACCCGAAGATAATGTAGCTACTGGTTAATACTACGAGGTTCAGAAACTCGTAGCTGGTCTTGGTTTATCGTATCAGGTAATAGATGTATGCAGCGACAACTGCATGATTTATTGGAGGGCGGATGAACAGCGGATTACATGCAAATTTTGTGGAAAGCCTCGTTATAAAGATACGAGTGGAAGAGTTCCAGTGCCATATAAAAGGATGTGGTATTTGCCTTTGATGGAAAGGTTGCAGAGGTTATATCTGTCTGAACGCACAGCGCAACCAATGAGATGGCATGCGGAGCTCTCAACAGATGGTGAGATCAGGCATCCTTCAGATGCAAAAGCGTGGAAGCATTTCCAATCAAAGTATCCCGACTTTGCGTATGAGAGAAGAAATGTCTACCTTGGATTATGTACTGATGGTTTTAGCCCGTTTGGCAAGAGTGGAAGACAGTATTCTCTATGGCCCGTCATTCTTACACCATAGAACCTACCCCCAAACTTGTGCTTGCGACGAGAGTTTTTGTTTCTCTCGATTCTTGTTCCCGGACCAGAGCATCCTAAGAGATCACTTGATGTGTTTCTTCAGCCACTAATATATGAGTTGCAACAACTATGGGCTCAAGGTGCTGAAACATACGATGTTTCGTGTAAAGAAAACTTTCAAATGCGGGCAGTACTAATGTGGACAATAAGTGATTTTCCAGCATATGGTATGTTATCTGGATGGACAACGCATGGAAGACTATCATGTCCATATTATCAAGATAACACTGATGCTTTCCAACTAAAACACGGAAGGAAAACG
Organism: Brassica napus; assembly: GCF_020379485.1. Taxonomy (NCBI): domain Eukaryota; kingdom Viridiplantae; phylum Streptophyta; class Magnoliopsida; order Brassicales; family Brassicaceae; genus Brassica; species Brassica napus. The sequence continues at coordinate 21,318,616 of NC_063449.1, forward strand.
TGTTGGTTTGACTGTCACAGAAGATTCCTACCACCTGATCATCCATATCGTAGGAGTATGAATTTGTTTACGAAGAACAAGAGGGTGTTTGACAGCCCACCTCCGGAAATTTGTGGGAAAAATTTGAAGATACAACTAAGAGATTTTAGTGCAGAAAGGACGCCAGACGTCGGTGGACATGAGCATTTTCCGGTAGATGCTGTTGGAGACCTACATAACTGGCACAAAAAAAAGTATTTTCTGGGATCTGCCATACTGGGAGGATCATCTGCTAAGGCATAATTTAGATGTCATGCATATTGAGAAGAATTTTTTTGACAATCTCATGAACACGATCCTTAATGTTCAAGGTAAAACAAAGGATAATTTGAAGTCAAGACTGGATTTAGTCGATATATGTGCTCGTTCAGAACTTCATGTTGATGAGAATGGTAGGGCTCCTTTTCCCATATACTGACTTGATGCAGAGGGAAAAGATGCGTTCTTCGATTGGATTTCAAACGATGTGGAATTTCCAGACGGCTACGCATCAAATTTGCGTAACTGTATCGACAGAAATGAAGGAAAGTTTACTGGCTTGAAAAGCCACGATTGCCATGTAATGATGCAGCGCCTCCTTCCGTTTGCCTTCAAGAAACTATTACCACGAAATGTTCATGAAGCAATTGCAGGGATAAGTGGTTTCTTCCGCGATTTATGCACGAGATCAGTGACTCTTGAAGATATTGAAAATTTGAAGACTAACATAGCCGTGATTCAGTGCAACCTTGAGAAGATATTTCCTCCCTCATTTTTTGATGTTATGGAGCATCTTGTTATTCACCTGGCAAGAGAATTTGAACTTGGTGGTCCTGTGCAGTATAGATGGATGTATTTGTATGAGCGGTATATGTTTCATTTGAAGAAGATGGCGAAAAATTTAAGTAGGGTGGAAGGTTCTATAGTCGCACAGATGATCAATGAAGAAACTTCAAACTTTGACGAATACTACTTTCCAGCAGAAGTTCTGACCAAAAACAGAAGACCTGCTCGGCATGATGATAGAGGCGAACGGGCAACATATCATGTTACTATTCCAGACATTTTCACAGACGTTGGACGACTTAGCGGAAAACCAAAGGACCGTCGACTTACTGAGCAGGAGCGCAGTAATTTGCAAACATATTTGCTCACCAACTGCGAAGATGTTCTTCAATATGAGAGGTAAATAAATTAGCTTACAAATTTTTATTTTAACAAGTTGAAATTTAAATCTTAATTAATTACATTATTGTCATCATATGTATAGGATTTTCATGGCAGAAAAGCGGTTCGAATATAGATACGCCGCAGTGGACGAGCTAGAAGAAATGAAGCAGAGAGAATTTTCTGGATGGATGTTTACTTATGTGAGTGCTTTAAACAAATTAAAATATCATTTATCACATATTTATACTAATTCACATTTATTGATATAACATATATATGTGCTATTAATATAGGTGTCTGCTGGTTTGGCCAGAGGTGAAACATTTGACGATTGGATACGCGAGATGGTCGTTGGACCAAAATTTGTTGTGAAGTCATATCCGAGATTTTATACTCGAGGATATGCATTCACAACTCAGAAGAGGAGACGTTCGAGTACGACGTGATGCTGGCGTTTGTTCTGCATCAGGAGATGATGTATACTACGGACACATACGTGAGATTTTGGAAATCAAGTATTTGGGAATACTTTCAATTCGTTTTGAAATTTGTTATTTCATGGTTTATGATCATCTATACAAAGAATCTTCAATGGTATGCATTACAATTGTATAAGAAATGAAATACGGCAAAAAAAAAATTGATGTTTTGAAACCCCAAACACTAGTTCGTCGGTATTTCCTCGGAATATTCCGACGGAATTCCGAGGAAGATAAGGGTTTCCTCGGAATTCCCTCGGAATATTCCGAGGAAATTCTGAGGAAATAGGGTTTTTAAACCGAAAACAACGTTTTGCGGTTTGAATAACACTTATATAACCCTTATTAAGTGTCTTAGACTGATTATGAAGTCAAAAATTTGTTCCTTACCCTATAATAAACACTTTTCCGATTGTATGAACGAAATCCCCACAACATAAGAGAAACAATTATACACTTTAATGAACGGTAAAGGGAATACTTTCAATTCGTTTTGAAATTTGTTATTTCATGGTTTATGATCATCTATACAAAGAATCCTCGATGGTACACATTACAATTGTATAAGAAATGAAATACGGCAAAAAAAATTGATGTTTTGAAACCCCAAACACTAGTTCCTCGGTATTTCCTCGGAATATTCCGATGGAATTCCGAGGAAGATAAGGGTTTCCTTGGAATTCCCTCGGAATATTCCGAGGAAATTCCGAGGAAATAAGGTTTTTAAACCAAAAACAACGTTTTGCGGTTTGAATAACATTTATATAACCCTTATTAAGTGTCTTAGACTGATTATGAAGTCAAAAATTTGTTCCTTACCCTATAATAAACACTTTTCCGATTGTATGAACGAAATCCCCACAACATAAGAGAAACACATATACACTTTAATGAACGGTAAAGGGAATACTTTCAATTCGTTTTGAAATTTGTTATTTCATGGTTTATGATCATCTATACAAAGAATCCTCAATGGTATGCATTACAATTGTATAAGAAATGAAATACGGCAAAAAAAAATTGATGTTTTGAAACCCCAAACACTAGTTCCTCGGTATTTCCTCGGAATATTCCGACGGAATTCCGAGGAAGATAAGGGTTTCCTCGGAATTCCCTCGGAATATTCCGAGTAAATTCCGAGGAAATAGGGTTCTTAAACCGAAAACAACGTTTTGCGGTTTGAATAACACTTATATAACCTTTATTAAGTGTCTTAGACTGATTATGAAGTCAAAAATTTATTCCTTACCCTATAATAAACACTTTTCCGATTGTATGAACGAAATCCCCACAACATAAGAGAAACACTTATACACTTTAATGAACGGTAAAGGGAATACTTTCAATTCGTTTTGAAATTTGTTATTTCATGGTTTATGATCATCTATACAAAGAATCCTCAATGGTATGCATTACAATTGTATAAGAAATGAAATACGGTAAAAAAAATTGATGTTTTGAAACCCCAAACACTAGTTCCTCGGTATTTCCTCGGAATATTCCGACGGAATTCCGACGGATATTTTAGTATCCGTCGGAATTTCCTCTGAATATTTTCATTTAACCGGGCAAATATTTCGCGAAAATTGAAATTAGAATTCTGACGGAATTCCGACGGATAGTATACGTCGGACCCTAGGTTTTATAACCACGAGCCGCTTCTTCTTACCCATTTCTCTCTTCTTCCTCTGTGCGGCTCCTCTCTCCTCTCCGGCGATTTCCCCCTGAATTCCGACGATATCTCTGGCGATCTCCCCCTTCTCTTACACAAATCATGTAAGGACCCTATCCCACTCTCTTAGGTTCTATTTGTTAGGTTTTTGTGTAGATTTGATAGATTTTTGTTAGGGTGATTGGTTAGGATTGTGATTTGGTTGTATAATAGGTTTAGAATTGTGATTTGGTTGAATAATTTGTTTTGTTGAATTGATTTAGAATTTTTTATAATTTTTTTATTTTTTGTATTTATAAAATCGATTTTTGTATATAAATTTGATTTTTGTGTATAAATTCGAATTTTGTATTTTACAAAAATATTTTTGTATATAAATTCGATTTTTTGGATTTTACAAAACGTTTTTTGTATATAAATTCGATTTTTTGGATTTTACAAAACATTTTAATATCTATAAAACTTTTTTTGTGATTAAAAACTATTATTTGGGATTTAAAAAAATATATATATATTTTTTATAAATTTTTATATTTATTAAACATTTTTAATATTATTAAAACTATTTTTTGTAATTATTAAACTATTTTTTATTTGTTAAAACTATTTTTTGATTATTAGAACTATTTTAATATATTTATTAAACATTTTTAATATCTATAAAACTTTTTTTGTGATTAAAAATTATTATTTGGGATTTTATTTTAAAAACAATATATATATATTTATATTATATAAATTTCTATATTTATTAAACATTTTTAATATCTATAAAACTTTTTTTGTGATTAAAAACTATTATTTGGGATTTTTTTCTTAAAAAAAAAATAATTTATATATTTATTAAATATATATTTTTTAATTTACAGGTCTCATGATGATCAGACCCGGCCTCGGCAGCGTCGTGGTCGTGGTGGTACGGGGAGCCAGTCTCGGGATTCCAGCCATTTTCAGGATTCTCCTTCGCCCCACAGCTCCTACCATACATCTCCCTCTGCTGCACCCGCTCCTGCTCCTCCGGGTCCTCCGGGAGTGATGAGTGTTGCGGAGTTGGTTCGACAGCCCGGTCGTGACCACATCTTCCCTATCTCACTCCGTATTCACATGGACGGGGTCAAACATGGTAATTAAACATATTTTTTTTTTCTTTAAAATTTGATTCATTATTAACCGATTGTTCTTTTTATTAGGTTCAACCGATCCGGGAACGGGATCAGCGCATGGATCAACCGTATGATGTACTCGGCCCTCGACAGGAGACATCCGACTTTCACTCACTTCTCTACCAACAAGCAGCATTTCTGGTTTCGTCAGTTTGCGGTAAGTATTCTAATTTTTACTTATATTTTTAATCTTTAATATAAATTTTCTACTAATTGTGTTTTTTTCAGCAAGAGTTCAACTGGAATTCCGATGAGACGCTCTTTATCTATCACCACTTCGTCCATAAAGTTATGGACATCTATGGGAAGCAGATCCACGAGTGGAAGAAGAAGTAGGAAATCAACAAGGTTTGTTTTTAATTTATTAAACAAATTTTAAAATTTATTAAACAATTTTTTAATTTATTTAGCTATTTTCTTTTTTTTTTATTAAAAGGTTCCAAGGTCGATAAACAACACGGTCTGTACGGAGTTGTGTGCGCATTGGGATAAGGAAGAGACGAAAGAAACTTCTTCCACCAACTCCACCAACCGCTGGAGCGACCGTAAAGGGAAGGGCGTCTTCAAGCATAACTTGGGTGCTCAATCTATTGCCTCTCTGAAAGATCGCATGGTAAGTTCAGTCGCTTTTTCTTCAATTATTTAAATTTTAAAATTTTATTTTTTTGTGCATTTCTTCTAATTTCTAATCTTTCTTTAATCTATGTTTTTTTCAAGGCGGAAGAAAATGATGGCGAGCCGGTTGATGATCTCGCCCTAATGAAGAGGGCGTATACCAACAAGAAGACCGGCCAGATTGATGACGGTCTTGTAAGGGAAGTGGTCACCCTGGTCCAAACTCAGGTGCAGGACGAAGTGTCTCAGCTTCAAACCGAGGATGACGCTTCGACGGCTTCGACGGCTTCGACCAACTTGTCCCGGTTTCGAATCAACGAAATCGTTGAAACCGTAAGTTCTTTTTTAAAAAGTTTAATTCATTTATTTCTTTATTTAAATTTGGCTATTTTCTATTTCAGTCGGTTCCAAAGAAGAAGGGACGTTTGGTCGGTTTGGGTCGTCGCACCCGGTCGGTTCCTCCTTCTTCTGCACCACCGCCCTTTGTTGATCCAGAAGTACTTACGGCTCAGTTGAAGGACAATGATGATCGCATATCTTTGTTGGAGACCCAGATGGCGGCTCAACAGGCGGGCTATTAGGCACAGAGGAGGTTGAACCATCAAATGATGGAGATGATGCAGATGATGTACTCGAACGAGGTGTTGCCGGACGTGCCAGACCCGTAGTTTTTTTTTTCTAAAACTCGGAATGTTTTATTTTTATTTGTACAACTTTGAATATTAACTAATATGATTTCAATTTTAATTTTAATTTTATATTTTCGAATTTAAATTTCAAAAATTTTATTTTTTTAAAAAAAATTAATTTTTTTAAAATTCCGAGGAAATGAACCCTCTGAATATACCGAGGGACTAGTTCCTCAGAATTTTCCGAGGGTTCAAATTCCGAGGAAATGAACCCTCGGAATATACCGAGGGACTAGTTCCTCGGAATTTTCCAAGGGTTCAAATTCCGAGGAAATAAACCCTCGGAATATACCGAGGGACATGTTCCTCGGTATATACCGAGGGACCCTTGTTCCTCGGAATTTTTCGAGGGTTCATTTCCTCGGAATTTTCCGATGAAAATTCCGAGGAACATTTCGTCGGAACTTCCGAGGTAAATTCTGAGGACGTTCTCCCTCGGTATATTCCGAGGAGATTTCCGACGAACTGGTGGTCCTCAGAGTTTCCTCGGAAATTTGTTTCCTCAGAATTCCGTCAGAAAATTCCGAGGGATTTCCGAGGAAAATGGAATTTCCGAGGAGTTATTTCCGAGGACTTGTTTTGTCGGTATGTCGTCGGAATAATTCCGACGACATACCGACGATTTTTTCCCTCAGTATGTCGCTGTTTTCTTGTAGTGTTAGTGCTATGGAAATTGAAACATGCTTTTTGTTGGGAAAATATGCATTTACCACGGCGCAGAAGAATAAATATTTCCTGTGTATGAATTTTTAAGGAAAACACTTAAACAAGCAAAATATAATGGGGATGATTGGTAAGTGATGTAGCTTTATATTTTTTGCTGTAGAATTTAATCTGTAGATTTATTTGCTATAGCTTTCCTTGCTGTAGATATCTAAAGCACTAATTTTTTGCTCTGGAAATAAAGCTCTCTACAGCCATATTTTGATTTTGCAGAGATTTTTTTGCTGTGAGTTTTTTAAGGAAAGCAAAGCTCGATTGGTTAACATATATAGTTGTAGACTAAATTTTGGCTGTTCAGAGCATCTACAGCCCCAACCAATCATCCCCAATATACGCAATAAAGTAAAGGAGACTAAATTTCTTTATGTGGAGGACCCTCTAAATGTAAAAAGAAAAAATCATGAGACCATAATCCATTCAAAAATTCATTTATAAATTGTTATAAATACAACCACGTCCTCTTTGTTCAACACGAATAGATCAAAAGACTCAAGGTACAAAATAAAATCCCGAACAAAAGAAACAAAAACAACAAGAAAATAATATGAGAGCTCAAAAACTACCTCAGTTCACTAGGATTCCAGAAATTAGAGACCAATCCCACCATACAAATCCAAGATGAACAAGTCAACAACATACAAATCCAAGATAAACAAATCAACAACACATCTGCGAAATTTCAGCTCAGTTATGAAATCTACACCAAGACCTAATTTAGATCGGCCTTAATTCAATTCTAATATATTTCTTGAGAAAGAAGAAACACTAACTTTGATCCATGCTTGGTTAGGCTTGGATGCAATTCCACCAATTGATCTTCTCCCCTTTAACATTCTCTTTGGTGTTTTCTTTGATGGAAAGAAAAAACCAAACCTTTCTTAATCTCTCCTTTTGATAAACACTATTATTAGGGTGTATTTAGAGAGATTTTGTTCTTATTCATATAAAATGATGCACTTGTCTATTTATATTAATCATGTGTAACCAACACAACTCCTCCTTCTTTTAACCACACCACTCTTCGTACATATATATTAAATCTTATAGTAATATATTTCATTATTACTATATTGTGTACATATGTATATAATTAAAGAATTAAGGATATTTATAAATTAAGGTAAAGAGGGAGGGTTATCAATAAACCATGAATCTAACTCATTAATCGAAACATTAATATGAACTTGAAGTTTATATTGAATCAATATACACATTGGTCATATAAAATATAAAATATTCTTAAATTCTTTCACTTGACCATTGTGTCAACGTAATGGTTCAATAACTTTAATGTATACTTTTACTTCAAGTTCATTTGATTTTACTAAAATTAGAATTGATTGTATCATGGCGGTTGTATGTCATTAAATGACATAGTCCCTTCCATGTACCACAAATCAATTCCAATTTTATATCAATCCTTATATGAGAAGAACCTTTATTTCTCAAACCAACCATATGTTATCTACGAACCATAAGTGTATACACATACTTTAAAGATAACATAATTAATAAATCTGAAACTTAAATTTAATTTATTCTCAGTGTAAAGTACATAATGAGAATCCCATAACTAAAATAGCAAAGCCTTATCTATACTACCCCTACGATCTACATGGTCATTAAACGCCTTGAGTGGTAAATCTTTAGTTAGCGGATGCACTACCATCATGTCCGTCCTTAAGTGCTCAAAGGACACTGTACATCTCTGAACTTCTTCTTTAACAAAACAGTACTTTAACTCCATGTGCTTAGCACCCTTCGAGTACTTGTCGTTCTTTGAAAAGAAGACAGTTGCAAAATTATTGCAGTAAATTCTCAGCGCTTGGCTATAGTGTTGACAATCTGAACCCCTAAAATAAAATTTTGCAGCAATAATGCATGAATTGTAGCCTCAAATCATACCACAAATTCAGCCTCCACAGTGGAAGTCGCAGTGACAAACTGCTTTCCACTTTTCCATGATATTTCTCCCTCAGCTAACAGGAACAATTAGCCAAACATTTATTTTCTGCTATCGACGCTTCCGGCATAGTCTGAATCTGAATATCCATTGACTTCTAACTGATCGGATCTCTTATATGTAAGAATGTGCTCATTCGTGCCTTGCAAGTACCTGGAAACTTTTCTGGCATAATTCAAGTGATCCATTCCGGGATTACCTTGAATTGACCCAACATTCCAACAACAAATCTGATATAGGGTCGAGTACATGTCTGAACATAGTTCAAAGTCCCAACCACTGATGCATAGGGAATTCTTTTCATTTTTTACGCTCCAATTCATTCTTAGGAAATTTCATTTTACTAAACTTGTCCCCTTCTGAATTGGAAATATCTCTGTGGAGCATTTGTCCACCTTATATCTCTCAAGGATCTTATTGATATATCCTCTCTAACAAACTAACAACCTTTGTGTTCTCTCTCGAAAGATTTCTATTCCAATTACATAAGATGCCTCACCCATATATTTCATTTATAGTTCTTAGAGACCTACTTATTTACATCATGTAAGCAAGCAAAATATCATCAACATATAGGAATAAAATCACAAACTTACTCCCACTGATTTTAATTTAGATACATCGATAAATGATGATATCTATAAAGCCATATGACGTGATGGTATCATGAAACTTTATATACCATTCCTGAGAAGCTTGTTTTAGTATGTATATTTGCTTTCTCAGCTTATACACCAATTTTTTTTCCCCGCAACCACGAAACCTTAAGGTTGGTTCATTTATACTTCCTCCTGAAGCTCTCCATTTACAAAGCCGGCTTTCACATCCATCTGGTGAAGCTCAATATCATAATGAGCCACAAAAGCCAAAACAATTATAACGGAATCCTTCTTTCAAATAAGAGAGAAGTTCTTTTATAGTCAATGTCATCTTTCTGGGTGAAACCTTTAGCAACAAATCAAGACTTGCATCCTTCAATTTTACATTAAGTCTCGCTTAGTCTTAAAACCCTATTTACAACCAACTGTTTTGAAACCATTGTGCAAATCTACTAAGTCTCATACGTGATTATCACCCATAAATTTCATTTCTTCTTTTGAAGCATCAAACCACTTTTTAGAATTGTCACTTTCCATGGCCATTTTGAATGAGATTGGATATTCATCCATGCTTAAGTCACTTTCACTTTCAATAGTGTAATCCACATAATCGTTTGAAAACAGAAGATCTTCTTTCTCTTCCAGATCGCCTTAGAGGTATTTGTAGTTCACTATTCTCTTCATGAAATAGTACATGTTCATCAATAGTATCTTAAGCTAGTGGGTGGCACATCATTATATTGTCCTATTGTTTCATTAAACTCGGATGCAACAATAGGAATACAGGTGAAAAAACTTTAACCTGAACTTCATTAATACCATCTGTCGTGGTTCACCACTCCCACTAGTTTCACCGCTTTCAATGAACCTAGCATTACCCGAATCAACTATCCTCGTACTATGGTTAGGGCAATAAAATGTGTACCCCTTTGATTTTCCAGGATAGCCAATGAAAAATACATTGGCATTCCTAGAATCAAGGTTATTTTCATGTGGATTATATAGCTTTACTTCTGCTGGACAACCCCATACACGTAGATGTCTTAAAATAGGTTTTCTTCACTTCTACAGTTCATAAGGTGTCTTAGGAACTGCCTTACTAGGAACTCGGTTCAGCACATACGTTGCAGTTCTTAATGCATATATCCAATTACTCAACATTCTCCTAACCATATCTATTAAAGTACGGTTCCGCCTCTCAGCTACACCATTCTGCTATGGAGTAAAAGGCATAGTGTATTGTGCACAAATTCCTTTGTCAAATCTCACTAATTTAACATTTTTATCTAACACCTCATCAGTGAATACCTCAAGGACATTCACATACTTAGATTTTCACGCAGTAGATAGGTATATCAATACCATGAGTAATCATCAAGATATGGGATGAATATTTTTTAGCGACTCCATGAAAGAGAATTGAAAGGTCCACATATGTAAGTGTGTATTAACTCAAGAAGTTGAGTACTACTTGTGGTTGGGTTCTTTAAAGTATTTTTCGTCTGCTTTCCCTTAATGCAGTCTATGCATACATATAGGTCACTGAAATCCAATTGAGTAAGAATTTCTTTATTTATCAACTTCATAATTCTTTCTTTCGAAATATGACCTAGTCGTTGATGCCACAAGAAGACAGAACTTTCATTAATTGCGCTACGTTTAAAGCCTCGACTTTCAACATTAAATAGGGATTCATATAACTTTACATCAAAGTTAAACTTATAAAGTGAATCAAACAAAGTACCACTACCATAAAGTAATCATTTCGGTACAATGAGAAAACACCATGTGTAACCTTAAAACTAAAACATATATTGTCCAACCAACTAACAAAAACAAGATTTCTAGCACAAACATGTACACAGAGACACCCTTCAAGATCCACATGACTTCCAGTGTCCATCCCAATTCCTTCTCTTTGTGCCTTCATCCTGTTTTCCATGAACAAGTATTGTTCAAGTCCTCTTATAAATTGGATCAAACTGAATTTCTGTTTAATAAGAGACACATGAGTAGTAGCACCAGAATCTAACCACCATGTATTATTAGAAACTTCAACAAGATTTATTCATAGTAAACAAAGCTGTAATGTTTACCTTTCTTGTCGAACCAACCGTTCTTTTTAAGACAATCCTTCTTAAAGTGTCCTACTTTCTTACAAAAGAAACACTTCTTTTCTTTATCGATTTGACTTTGAGGTCCTTTCACGAAGGTCTTAACATTCCTCTTCTCCTTTCTACTGGAGATTATTTTCTACTACTGACATTTCCAAAACCTACGAGGTTAGGAAATTGGTATTTCATCTTCCTTAACCTCTCCTCCTCTTGAATTAGCATAGCCTTTAATTTCTTAAAATTCCATTTATCCTTAATGGTTTTGTAATTCACCTCGGGCTAAATTCAAGAGGAAGAAAATTCATGATTAATTGGACCAAGAACTGCTCATGAACCTCCATTACCAAGGTCGTTAGCTTTTCTGCCAGATTAGACATGTGTGTAACATGATTATGGATTGGTTGAGACCAGTCAAACTTTTTCGTAGTTACTCATTCATGAGACTTCCTACAATCGACTTGTCAGCCTATTCCGATTGTGAACATTTCTTAATTTTCTCTACGAATTCCTTTGCTTTCTCTGTCTTAGGCATTGATGGCTTAATACTTTCCGTCTTCGTCAACCTCATAAGGTTCAAGCTCAGCCTGTTAGATCACTCTTATCTCTCATAACGAGACTTTTCATATTCAGAGCTATCTACTGTAATAGCTGAGGTTCGTTATCAGTTAGTATGGCGGAGTCCAAAGCCATTACACCTAGTATAGACCAGATTTGCTCGAAACACTCACCATAGTTGAAGCCGTTAAATTTTACCATATAGTTAGCGGATGCAAACACATTTGATGAAGCTTCAAGCATTCATACATGTTTAGCCGTTTGTGCTTTGAGACTTTTATATATTCAGACTAATAGAAACTTAAACTTGTACTTTAAATAACCTTTGGGCAATACTTAAATAAAACAATACAAGAAATATGTACATTGTTAGCGCGAGAAATATGCTATATTAGATGTTTGATAGCGAATTCATAAATGATATGTATACGGCAGCCATCATAGATACCCCATCTACGATAGCGTTTTTTAAACGCTACAAAATGTGAAGATATGATAGCGATACTTGAATGATATTATTAACTTAACTATAACGCTTGATTTGTGCTATGATGTATTATAATGACATCGATATAATTCTATAATTAATTAAAATTAAATATTAATTTGATTATTTAATTAAAATTAATTAATTACAAATTAAATAATTAGAAATTAAATCAAAAATTACATATAATTAGAAAGAAAATTTATTTATTAATTAAAATCAGTTTACAAAACTAAACCATAAAGTAAAAAAAAAAAATAAACCAGAACAAATTAAACCAAACACTATAAACACACATTAAACCAAAACCTAATTAACCAATCCTAAACCTAATCCGCCGCCTTCCTCAAGCACCACCTCATCTGCTACGTATTGCTTCCGCGTCTTCGTGCTTGGCCCCCTCGTGCTTCATGCCTCAGGCTCAAAACACATTTCTCTGAACCGCATCTACTTCTGCCTCCGTGTCTGGTTCGTCAGTACCACCATCTCCGCCGCCTCGTCTTCTTCCTCTGTCATCTCCGCGCCACCTCCGCTGCATCTTCTTCTTCCTTCTTCATGACATCGTCTCCTTTCACGCCTTCATCTTCGCCACCAAACCAGAGGACGAGGCTTCACGGAGAAGGCGGCCGGAGGAGTAGCACAGAGGAAGATTCACGAAGTAGGCATCAGGGAGGAGAAGGAGCCATCCGGATAGGAGGAGAGGAGGAGCGTATAGGAGTGATGTGTATTTTGATCTCATGTGTATTTGCAGATTGAAGTGGAGAAGAAAGACTTTGTGGTGGTGAATTCTGGATGGAAAAGAGAGAAGAAGATAAGAGTTGGCCAACGAGAAAAGAGAAAGAAATCACAAATGAATGTTTTTGAGCCATTGGATTAAAAATCAGTGGTCAGAAGTGATAATCCTTCTTGTGCCAGATCAACCAATGAGAAGAGAGTACGGAGATAACAAAAGAATGCTTTTGGGCCTTTGGATTAAACCAATCAATCAATGGCCAAAATAACTCCATGTTTTTATGATTAACCAATAAAATAATTTACTTTCTTCATTTATTGTTGTTAATAACATCAGTTGTTAGTAACTTTATTTTTTATGTTTAATTTTTTTTTATTAATAATTATATATTGAGAATATGGTTCGTTTAAAGTTTAATGGTTACTTACATTTTTATGTGTATAATTTTATGGTTTAGGGTTTGAAATATAGTGTTAGTGATTAGTTTTAGAATATAAAATTTATGTTTTGGAGTTTATAATTAATTAAATTTAGTGTTATGATGTAAGGTTTGGAGTATGTGGTTTGGGATTTAGATGAAATTTGAGAATAAAATTTGAAAATTAGCTAGATTTGTAATTTATGTGTTAAGTTTGGTGTTTAAATTGGAAATATTATTTTTCCTGAGTAAATTTATAATTTATGGCACATTACATATATATTTGGGGTTTGAAGAATAGGGTTTGGAGTTTAGATATAGGGTTTGGAATTTAAATAATTTAGGGGTTATAAATGTTAAAATAAAGTATTAAATATAAATGTTAAGACTTAGTTATAAAGTTAAAGTTATAAAATTAAAGAATTTTAGAAATTACAAATTAGGTTTAGATATAAGAAGAGTTTATGAATTGGTATTTAGTTTAAGTTTAGAATTTTAGTGTTTGAAATATAATGTTTGAAAATGGCTTCTCTTAGCGTTAGAAAAATGCTATTATATGCTTTTGATATCATTACTAAAGCCGGTAAATAATGTCTTTGACGCTTAAATATAATTTCCCGCTAAGTATTGGTGGGTTTAATAATTTTATCTTCTGCTCACTTAATTTTTATAAGAACATTAGTTAAGTGCTATTTTAGGTTTTACTCTATCATATCGTTTCTCTAATGCTATAATAGAGTACATAAATTTCAAACTCATCTACGATAGCAATTCAGTAAAACGTGTTATAACAATGTGCTATCAATGTGACCTTTTTTGTAGTGAAAGTACCATCAATGAAGCTAATTATATATACTTTAATATTAATCACATCAAACACTAGTCAAATAAGTATGTTACTTTTGGATATACATATTATCGACTATAGAAAAAATTGACTAATTCTTTTTTTATTATTAACTATATTCAGTGATTCACCTTTGGGTGATCACCTAGAATATAAATAATAAATAAATTATTCGTTCAAACTTTTATGTCATTTAGCATCCTTGATCTGGATCAATTAATAAACTATATAATTTGTAATATATATATGTAACATAACAAGGTCACTTTGGTGATAAGCATGTTATATATAATAAAAAAAATTAAGAATTGAACTAGCATTTGACCCGCGCGCCCTGCACGGGTTTTTGTTCTTCAGAATTATATGTTTTTAACTTTTGAAAATGACATAAATTAAACTGTTTATACTTATTATGTTACAGATTTATGTGGTATTCAGGTTTGACATTGGTGTGTATTATTCAATGTAATTAACCTTTATATATAAATTTGAGATTGTGTTTTTCTTTTTTGTGCTTTTATTTAGTTTATTTGGTAAATAAAGTATTAGAGGTTTAAGTATACTTGTTGATTTTATTAAATTATATTACAAATATTTTGTTTCAAAGTTGAATATAATTTTCATTTTTTATTGAGATTTTTTTTTTAAAAAAAATTATTTAGAAAAATAAAAAAAATAAAGACATTCAAAAATAAGAAGAGATTTAATGTTAAAAAGAAAAATAAGAGCAGATTTAAAAAAAAAAAATTATTTAGCAAACCTAAATCATGTTATTAAATTGGACCATTTTTATGATTTTAAAGTTGGTACATCATAATTTTCAATTACATAGTGGATATAAGCCCATAATTTACAATCACATAGTGGATATAAACCCATAATTATCAATAAAGACATTTTCCAATGATTCAGGCACATATGTTGTTTTTTCTGAAAAAAAAAACAGAAACACGTTTTCCATCTACCATTTTTTCTCATTCCATCAAAAGTTCTCTATTCTTATCTCTTTCTCTGCAGCCAACAAAAGTCTGGCATGTTTTCTAAATAATCGATCAAAATAAGTTAATGTCTTCACTCTAAAGTTATCAGAAGATAAATCTATTGATAACTTCCAACTTTTGGCATAAATGTTAGGGTTTCTTGATTGAGGTTTGCTTGAGTTTTTACGATTAGGTTCTTCTAATCTAAATTTTTTTTTACAGAGGCCAACTAAGGGATGGAATACCAAGAGCATTCAACTGGTGATGGATATTTCTTAAAGCATTTTGCGTGATTGTGTAAATATAATCTATAACTCAATAGTCATTTATGGATACTATCTTTTAAAGCCATAACTTAAATATATAAACAATATATTTGCAGATTTTTAGTTGACAATGTCAACTGATTTTCGGAAAATTTTAAAATTTAGAATCATAATCAGTTACTTACGGATATATATGATTTTATCCAAATTCCTTCTACTAAACAATTACCAAAATAAAATTCATGAAGGTATATGAAATTTATCAATGACTATACCGATATCGTCTCAGATTCATATTTTCCAGTTATGATTAGCTTTATATAATCTTTTATGAATCTAGAGTGTTATTTAAGTGAATTTTTTCAAATAAATATTATTAAATTAAATCAAAAATGTGAACCAAAATTTATTCCATTAAACTGTTATAAAAATATCTAAAATACTATTAATTATTAGCTTTTATACAAAACTTTATAAAAATATTATAAAAATATACTACAAAGATATGAAAACAACATTAGTTAATACTTAAAAGAGTCTCAAATAAAATATAAAGTAGATTTGAGACTCTATAATGCTTGTGCACAAAATTATCTTATAAAATACACCACAAAGATATGAAAATAACATTAGTTAATACTTATATAGTCTCAAATAAAAAAAAAAGTAGATAAAAAACTAAAAAAGGTACAACGTATCGATCATCAGTTATCTTATAGTAAAAATAGAAATAAAAATATAACATTAGTTTGTCCAGAGATGTTTTTTTACCGGTGACACAAACATTGAATAAATAATTGTTAACTTCTTTTCGTGTAACGCAATATTTCATATTGGTTAAGTGAAAATATTTCTAGGCATAGTGTATTAATTACGTTTATTACTTTAATTAATTGACGTTATCATAATTGCTTTAATATCACTGGCACAATGGGAATATTTCTTGGCATAATGTAATAAGAAATTAATGGGTTAAGGAAAGTATAAAACTATTGTATTTAGATCAGTGGCACTAGATTGTAATTATTTAGAAAAATTTAGGATCAAGTCTTATTTGTATTAATGTTTTAATAGTTTAGATGTGAGGAGTGGTGTATATTGGTTTCCACTAGAGGAAGAGTTGTCATGTTTGTCCAGACTAGGGATCAATTCCCCTCTAATACGAAATTATTAGTTTTTTTTATTTTGTTACGAATTTACCGTAGCACTATCGTAGCTATATGTGTTTTTTTTACTAGTGGATATGACATGTTAATTAATTTTAACATTTACATTATGAATTCTATCCAAGACAAAAAAATCTAGATTTGTGTTAATTCAATCTTAATAATTTTCTTAGAGAAGAAAAAAGAAACACTCACTTTGATCAATGCTTATTTAGCTTTGGATACAATCCCACCAATTGATATTCTCTCCTTTAACCTTCTTTTATGATATATATTTATATAAATGTTAAGATGCATGTCATAATTAAAATTAATTTTTAAATTTTAACACGTTAAATTAACATATTTTTTACTATTTAAATATTTTTTGTAATTTTTTTGGCTATATAGTTATCATATTTAGCAAAACTATCTGTTGAGTGTTAGAATAAATGTTTTAGACATTTAATTAAACTGCAGAGTATTTTCAGATCGACTACATGCTCAACAATCGATCGATCCATAAAAAGATGGTCGATCTCCTTGGCCAGGTAAGTACAATTTTAGCAAAAATATATATAACTATTCTTTTGAATATTGTTTTTTGAATTGTATTTTTTGATTAAATTATTGTACTATAATGTTTATGTAAATATTTTTTGTGATATTTGAATTTGTGCTGTTAGTATACTTAACGTAGATGATATTGATGTTTAACAATTTTTTTTTTCTGGAAATAGAAAATAATGATATATCAAAACGTATCTAATACTCGTTAAATGATAGTATAATATAAATTACATCCATTATTTGAAAATAACCATTTGTTGTTTTTATTTTTATTAATCAGAAATTATTTTTATTTATAAACATTATTCATATATAATATAATAGTTTAAGTTTGGAAGATTAATCTATATATATATAAATTATGTATATTTTTTTAAAAATAATTTAAGATATTATATATTGAGTAACTGAATAAAAGCTGAATTTCTTATCTTGAAAATGAAAAATTTATATTTTTGTCTTCATGTTATACTCACAGCATTGATATTTATAACTCAGTATGTTTTAAAAAAACTTAGTTTTAAGTAATAAACGAATTTAATAAATTAAATTCATTACCTATAATGTTCTGTAAACTTTATTTGAAAACTCTCTAAAATTATATTTTAAACATAATATTACTATTATTTAATTTAAGTTATTTTAAGCATAATATATGCTAAACCAACTTAAATTATATTTACAATAGGACCATCCTAAACCGGTTAATAAACCAAAAATAATACTAAACCAACATGAACCAATACTTGATTCGGCGAGGAAAAAAATGTTTCGGGATAAACGCTTGAATGGTTATTAACTGTAATGGTTTGATCATGAAAGAGTTAGTATGAATATTAACAATAAAATTAAGGATTAGATTAATTTAGATTTGTAAGAATACCTTTGAGTCTATGAAAAGCAATTCAATTCCCATGAATAAGTTTGGCTTTTGGAAGTTGCGGGTTCCCAACAATGAATCCACCTAACAAAAAGTTTGTTGTTATAAAAAATCTCCTTCAAGATCATTAAAGGTTTTTGGGACGGCAAGAGTTGATGGTGAAACCAATTTTTGCTCGAGTGCTTTGAAGTTTTCCTTGATAGTGTGAGGTTGATGTTGATGGAATAATGAATTTTATAGGGACTTTCTTGATGTAAAACTATATATTTTTATTTTTTTTTGTTTAATGTGGTATTTCCATTTTTATATAATTTACTACCATTTTAAGATAGATGTACATTTTAAGATAGATGTTTAAATCTTAATGTACTTTTTCCATTTTTTAAAATGTTTATTTCCATTTCTTATATTTTTTATTTATGTAATATCTATATTTTATATTTTAAAATATCATCCATTTTTTTAAATTGTATATTTACTTATATTATATATTTTACATTTTAAGATAGATGTTTAATGCTTAATGAACTTTTTTCATTTTTTTTTTAAAAATTGTGTATTTACTTATTATTATATATATAATTCATATATTATATATTTACATTATTTACTTATTATTTATTTTCATGTATATGTATTTTCATTTCTTGTACTTTTTATTAACTTAATATCTCTATTTTACATTTTAAGATAGATGTTTAAATCTTAACGTACATTTTTTATTTTATTAACTTAATATCTCCATTTGTTATACTTTCTATTTACGTAATATCTATATTTTAAATTTTAAGATATATTTTTAAATCTTAGTGTAATTTTCCATTTTTAAATTGCGTATTTACTTATATCATATATTTACTTATCATTTATTTTTCTTTATATTGTGTATTTCTATTATTTATACTTTCTATTAACTAATAATTTTATATTTTAAGATAGATTTACATTTTAAGATAGATGTTTAAATACTAATGTACTTTTTCAATTTTTTTTTAAATTGTGTATTTCTTTTTCTTATACTTTCTATTTGCGTAATATCTATATTTTACTTTTTAAGATAGATGTTTAAATATTAATATACTTTTTCCATTGTTTTTTAGTTGTGTATTTCTTTTTCTTATACTTTCTATTTACTTAATATATATATTTTACATTTTAAGATAGATGTTTAATATTTAATGTACTCTTTCCATATTTTAAAAATTGTGCATTTACTTATTATTGTATATATAATTCATATATTTATATATTTATAATATTTACTTATTATTTATTTTTCTATATATTGAGTATTTCTCTTTCTTATACTTTATATTTAGTTAATATCTATATTTTATATTTTAAGATAGATGTTTAAATCTTAATGTTTTTTCCATTTTTAATGTAAAACGGCAATGTTTAATAGAAGAATTTGGACAAATAGTCAAATTGTTATATTTATGTTTTTTTTCTTTTTTTATAAAATGGTAATGTTACTTTATGGAGATAAGCCGTTTTTTAAAGTGAAAATAGTAATCTTACATATGTTTAATGTAGTTTTTCCATTTTTTTATGTTGTATGTTTTACATAATATTGTTATTTTTAAATGTAAAATGGTAATCTTACATATGTTTAATGTAGTATTTCCATTTTTTATGTTGTATGTTTACATATTATTTTTTATTTTCTAAATTATATATAAGATTTTTTTTTTACAAAATAATAATGTTACATTATGGAGATAAGCCGTCTTTTTTTTAGTGAAAAATGGTAATCTTACATATGTTTAACGTAGTTTTTTCATTTTTATGTTGTATGTTTACATATTATTTTTAAAAATAAAAATTTAAAATGGTAATCTTACATATGTTTAAAGTAGTATTTCCATTTTTACATTGTATGTTTACATATATTTATTATTTTTGAGATTATATATAATATTTTTTGTTTATCTTTTATAAAACGGTAATGTTACATTATGGAGATAAGCCGTCTTTTTTTTAAGTGAAAAATGGTAATTTTACATATGTTTAATATAGTTTTTCCATTTTTTTTTGACATTTTTTATGCTGTATATTTACTTATTATTTATAATTTTCGAAAATTAGTAATATTAAAATGTAAAACTATATTTTATGCCACGTGTCATCTTTCGGGAGAAATTTTTTTTGCTGATGTGGACGCTCCATATGTTTAATGTAGTATTTCAATTTTTTATGTTGTATGTTTACATATATTTATTATTTTCGAAATTATATATAATGTTTTTTGTTTTTTTTTATAAAACGGTAATGTTACATTATGGAGATAAACCGTCTTTTTTTTTAAGTGAAAAATGGTAATTTTATATATGTTTAATGTAGTTTTTCCATTTTTTATGCTGTATGTTTACATATTATTTATAATTTTCAAAAATTAGTAATATTAAAATGTAAAACTATATTTTATGCCAAGTGTTATCTTTCGAGAGAAGTTTTTTTCGCTGATGTGGACGCTCTATAGAGCCTCAAAAGGTCTCTTTTATTAGTTAGAACTAGGGATTAACTCGGGCTACGCCCGGGATTTTTCTTTTTATTTTCTAATTTAAGTTATTAAATTATTTATATTTTGATATATATTTATAAAATGTTAAGATGAATGTCATAATTAAAATTTATTTTTAAATTTTAACACGTTAAATTAACATATTTTTTACAATTTAAATATTTTTTTGTAATTTTGTTGGCTATCTAGTTATCATATTTAGCAAAACTATCTCTTGAGTGTTGAAATAAATGTTTTAGATATTTAATTAAACTGCAGAGTATTTTCGGATCGACCACATGCTCAACAATCTGTCGATCCGTAAAAAGATGGTCGATCTCCTTGGCCAGGTAAGTACAATTTTAGCAAAAATATCTTTTATTTTCAAATATTAAGTATATAACTATTCTTTTGAATATTTTGTTTTTGAATTGCATTTTTTGATTAAATTATTATATGATAATGTTTATGTAAATGTTTTCTGTGATGTTTGAATTTGTTTTGTTCGTATACTTAACCTTGATGATATTGATGTTTAACAATTTATTTTTTTCTGCAAATAGAAAATAATGATATATCAAAATGTATCTAATACTTGTTAAATGATAGTATAATATAAATTACATCCATTATTTGAAAATAACCATCTGTTGTTTTTTTTAAATAAGAAATTATTTTTATTTAAAAACATTATTCATATATAATATAATAGTTTAAGTTTGGAAGATTAATATATATATATATAAATTATGTATATCTTTTAAGAAATAATTTAAGATATTATATATTATGTAACTGAATAAAAGCTGAATTTTTTATCTTGAAAATGAAATATTTATATTTTTGTCTTCATATTATACTCACCAATCCAGCATTGATATTTATAACTCAGTATGTTTTTAAAAAAACTTAGTTTTAAGTAATAAACGAATTTAATAAATTAAATTCATCACTTATAATGTTCTGTAAACTATATTTGAAAACTCTCTAAAATTATATTTTAAGCATAATATATGTTAAACCAACTTAAATTATATTTACAATAGGACCATCCTAAACCGGTTAATAAACCAAAAACAATACTAAACCAACATGAACCAATACCTGATTCGGCGAGGAAGGAAGTGTTTCGGGATAAACGCTTGAATGGTTATTAACTGTAATGGTGTGATCATGAAAGAGTTAGTATGAATATTAACAATAAAATTATGGATTAGATTAATTTAAATTTGTAAGAATACCTTTGAGTCTATGAAAAGCAATTCAATTCTCATGAATAAGTTTGGCTTTTGGAAGTTGCGGGTTTCCCAACAATGAATCCACCTAACAAAAAGTTTGTTGTTATAAAAAATCTCCTTCAAGGTCATTAAAGGTTTTTGGGACGGCAAGAGTTGATGGTGGAACCATTTTTTTGCTTAAGTGCTTTGAAGTTTTCCTTGATGGTGTGAGGTTGATGTTGATAGAATAATGAATTTTGAGTTTTATAGGGACTTTCTTGATGTAAAACTATACATTTTTTTTTTAATGTGGTATTTCCATTTTTATATAATTTACTACGTATTTATTTATTTATTTTAACATTTTAATATAAATATTTAATGTATTATTTTCAATTTTAAAATTTTCCTTATATTGTGTATTTCCATTTTAGACTTTCTTATATAAAATGGTGTATTTCTATTTCTTATACTTTCTATTTACTTAATATCTATATTTTACATTTTAAGATAGATGTTTAAATCTTAATATATTTTTTCCATTTTCAAAAATATGTATTTAATTATTATTATTATTTTCATATATTATATATCAATTAATATCTATATTTTACATTTTAAGATTTAAATTAAGTTTAGTATAATATTTTTATTTTTTTTTATTTTTTATTTAGTTATTACTTATTTTCTTTATATTATGTTTTTCCATTTATTATACTTTATATTTACGTAATATCTATATTTTACATCTTAAGATAGATGTTTAAATCTTAATGCACTTTTTCATTTTTTTTATTGTGTATTTTCCTTTCTTATACTTTCTATTTACTTAATATCTATATTTTACATTTTAAGATAGTAGTTTAAATCTTAATGTACTTTTACCATTTTATTAAATTATTTATTTACTTATATTATAAAGCTACTTAATATCTATATTTTACATTTTAATATAAATGTTTAATGCTTAATGTACTTTTCCCATTTTTTAAATTGTGTATTTACTTATTATTATATATATATATATATAATTCATATATTATATATTTACATTTATTACTTATTATTTATTTTCCTTATATTGTGTATTTTCATTTCTTATACTTTCTATTTACTTAATATCTATACTCGAAATTTTAAGATAGACGTACATTTTAAAGTTGTGTATTTCTTTTTCTTATACTTTCTATTTACTTAATATCTATATTTTACAATTTAAGATAGATGTTTAATATTTAATGTACTCTTTCCATTTTTTAAAATTTGTTCATTTACTTATTATTGTATATATAATTCATATATTTATTATAACTTATTATTTATTTTTCTATATATTGAGTATTTATCTTTCTCATACTTTATATTTAGTTAATATCTATATTTTATATTTTAAGATAGATGTTTAAATCTTAATGTATTTTTCCATTTTTAATGTAAAACGACAATGTTTAATAGAAGTACTTGGACAAATAGTCAAATAGTTATATTTATGTTTTTATTCATTTTTTATCAAATGGTAATGTTATATTATGGAAATAAGCCCTTTTTTAGTGAAAAATGGTAATCTTACATAAGTTTAATGTTGTTTTTCTATTTTTTATGTTGTATGTTTACATATTACTTTTAAAAAAATAAAAATGTAAAATGGTAATCTTACATATGTTTAATATAGTATTTCTATTTTTTATGTTGTATATTTACATATATTTACTATATTCGAAATTATATACAATGTTTTTTGTTTTTTTTATGAAATGGTAATGTTACATTATGGAGATAAGCCGTGTTTTTTTTAAGTGAAAAATGGTAATCTTACATATGTTTAATATAGTTTTTCCATTTTTTATGCTGTATGTTTACATATTATTTATAATTTTTGAAAATTAGTAATATTAAAATGTAAAACTATATTTTATGCCACGTGTCATCTTTCGGAAGAATTTGTTTTTGCTGATGTGGACGCTCTAAAGAGCCTCAAAAGGTCTCTTTTATTAGTATAGATTGTATAGATTTTAAAATTTGTGCATTTACTTATTATTGTATATATAATTCATATATTTATATATTTATAATATTAACTTATTATTTATTTTTCTATATATTGAGTATTTATCTTTCTCATACTTTATATTTAGTTAATATCTATATTTTATATTTTAAGATAGATGTCTAAATCTTAATGTATATTTCCATTTTTAATGTAAAACGGCAATGTTTAATAGAAGTACTTGGACAAACAGTCAAATAGTTATATATAATGTTTTTTGTTTTTTTTATGAAACGGTAATGTTACATTATGGAAATAAGCCGTCTTTTTTTTTAAGTGAAAAATAGTAATCTTATATATGTTTAATGTAATTTTTCCATTTTTTATGCTGTATGTTTACATATTATTCATAATTTTCGAAAATTATTAATATTAAAATGTAAAACTATATTTTATGTCACGTGTCATCTTTCGGGAGAATTTGTTTTTCCTGATGTGGACGCTCTAAGCCTCAAAAGGTCTCTTTTATTAGTATAGATAGTATAGATTTTAAAATTTGTGCATTTACTTATTATTGTATATATAATTCATATATTTATATATTTATAATATTAACTTATTATTTATTTTTCTATATATTGAGTATTTATCTTTCTCATACTTTATATTTAGTTAATATCTATATTTTATATTTTAAGATAAATGTTTAAATCTTAATATATTTTTCCATTTTTACTGTAAAACGGCAATGTTTAATAGAAGTACTTGGACAAATAGTCAAATAGTTATATTTATGTTTTTTTATTTTTTTATAAAATGGTAATGTTATATTATGGAGATAAACCATTTTTTTAGTGAAAAATGGTAATTTTACATATGTTTAATGTTGTTTTTCTATTTTTTATGCTGTATGTTTACATATTACCTTTTTAAAAATAAAAATGTAAAATGGTAGTCTTACATATGTTTAATGTAGTATTTCTATTTTTATGTTGTATGTTTACATATATTTATTATTTTCGAAATTATATATAATTTTTTTTGTTTTTCTTTATGAAACGGTAATGTTACGTTATGGAGATAAGCCGTCTTTTTTTTAAGTGAAAAATAGTAATCTTACATATGTTTAATGTAGTTTTTCCATTTTTTATGCTGTATATTTACATATTATCTATAATTTTCGAAAATTAGTAATATTAAAATGTAAAACTATATTTTATGCCACATGTCATCTTTCGGAAGAATTTGTTTTTGCTGATGTAGACGCTCTAAGGAGGTTTTTTTAGTGAAAAAATGTAATCTTACATATGTTTAATGTTGTTTTTCTATTTTTTATGTTGTATGTTTACATATTACTTTTTTAAAAATAAAAATGTAAAATGGTAATCTTGCATATGTTTAATGTAGTATTTCTATTTTTTATGTTGTATGTTTGCATATATTTATTATTTTCGAAATTATATATAATGTTTTTTGTTTTTTTTATGAAACGTTAATGTTACGTTATGAAGATAAGCCGTCTTTTTTTTAAGTGTAATATGGTAATCTTACATATGTTTAATGTAGTTTTTTCATTTTTTATGCTGTATGTTTACATGTTATTTATAATTTTCGAAAATTAGTAATATTAAAATGTAAAACATATTTTATGCCACGTGTCATCTTTCGGGAGAATTTGTTTTTGCTGATGTGGACGCTCTAAGGAGCCTAAAAAGATCTCTTTTATTAGTATAGATTTTTTATGAAACGTTAATGTTACTTTATGAAGATAAGCCGTATTTTTTTTTAAGTGAAATATGGTAATCTTACATATGTTTAATGTATTTTTTTTCATTTTTATGCTGTATGTTTACATGTTATTTATAATTTTTGAAAATTAGTAATATTAAAATGTAAAACATATTTTATGCCAAAGTTGTTTTTGCTGATGTGGACGCTCTATGGAGCCTCAAAAAGTCTCTTTTATTAGTATAGATTTATAAATTAAGGTAAGACCGGATGAATATCGATACATCCGGATTCTAATTCAGTAATCGAAACCAACCCATTATGATATCGTCTTTTATATTAGAATCCAAAAACATTAATATGAACTTAAACTTTATATTAAACCAATATAAACATAGATCATATAAAATATAAAATATTCTTACATTTTTTACATATATTTATACACTTGCAACTAAAGCATTTATCCACATACGTTGAACTCAACGCCATGTTTTACAGTCAAATACTAACTTCGAGTGAAACTGTATACAGTCAAATACTAATTTCACATTAAACTGTATCGTACTTTTCGTGAACTCTCAAGACTTTGTTTGTTCATGGGCTTTTTCAGCTTTGCATATCATTTCTTCTTTTGAATACTATGGTCGTGGTGTGAATAAATAAATAGCTTCGCTGCATTTGTGTACTTCGAATGATGCTAATTTGTTCATTGTTTGCGTATTCTGATTTGCATATTAATTTTTCTTTTCATTTCTAATCTTGTAGGAAGAAAAGGCTCTTCAAAAGGATTTTTAACGTTAAAATCCTTCAACGAAGTTTATTTCGGGCAAAACCCTCAAACTAAGTATTTAACGAAAAACCTTTAAAGTAACTTTATTTACTGAATTAAACCCTAACAGGCCATAATTACCATTACCATTTTTTAATTTATACATATATAATGTTGATGTTAAAAACACATCAACTCATATATTTCAAAAAAAAAATGCTAATTTTGAAAATTTAAGTTACTAATTTTTAGATAATATTATAAAATTTTTATTTTTTTTATTTTTAGATTTTAATGGTAAAATCTCTCAATTATGTTTACTTAATGTAGAAACCCCTACACTAAAGATTTACCGGTCGTAATGGTAATTATGACATGCAAGAATTTAATTCATTAAATAAAGTTAGTTTGAAGGCTTTTTTGTTAAATACTTAATTTGAGTGTTTTTACTCAAAACAAACTTAGTTGAGAGGTTTTAACGTTAAAAATCCTTCTCAAAAATAAGAAGGCAAATATTGCTTTTGAGTCTTAGTGATAATTAGTCTTTTGTCCGCTAGCACATAATAGAAACATGATTATGATAAGCAGAGGTAAAAAGGCCGATCCATTTTCACTATATATGATTTTTGTTTTATTTACATTTCTAAACACCAAAAAACTATGTTTCGTAATTTCTTTTTATCTTAAAAATCATTCAGACTTTTTATTATGAGACTATCTCAACATTTCTGAATGTCCGAAAGTGAATATATTCTATAATACTTTCATTTTAGTAATTTTGATTAGTATCATTTGAATTTTTTTGGGTTAGTGTTATGAAAACTGAAACATGCTCATTGGTGGGAGAATATACATTTACCATGACACCCAAGAATATAAATATTTCTTACACTTGTATGAATCTTTCAGAAAAATACTTTAATAATGACATAATATAACATAAGCAATAAACTAAAGAAGACTAAACTTTTTTATTTGTAAAACCCTCTCAATGTAAAAAGGAGAACCATGAGACCATAATCCATTTAAAAACCAATTGTATAAATGGTTATAAATACAACCACTTACTTTTTGTTCCACACGAACAAATCAAAAGACTCAAGATACAAAGGGAAATCTCCAACAAAAGAAACAAAAACAACAAGAGAGCAATGCAAAAGCTCCAAAACCATCGGCACAAACTATCTCAGTTCACAAGAATTTCAGTAATCAGAGACTAATCCCACAATACAAATCCAAGATGAACAAATCACTAACACATCTGCCAAATTCAGCCCAATTAGAGAAATTTCATTGTCGGATTTCACACTGATATACCATGGATTTTACCCACTTTCAGCCATGGTAAGATCCATGGTATATGAGTGATTTTGAAACTATCTATGTTGTTTTGGAGTCCTTTTAGTACTTTTATGATTAGGAGAAAAGTGGTGATTTGGGTGCATTTTGGAGATAAAATGAGAGGAAGCTCGAAGCTGACCATCGAACCAGTTCGAGGTCAATATTCAGAGTCCACACCATCGATCGATGCACACTATGTGCTGTCGATCGACGATGAAGCGTGCAAGCCCGACCGGTTTAAAACCCAAGTCAAGACATAATTACGGAAGTATCCCTAGCCAACTTTTAACCTAATATTTATGTTCTCTGCCATTGTTCTAGGCAACACGTTTTCTGCACTATTCATATTCCTTAGTTTTACATAGCAAAAGTTTTTAGTAGATTTGGAGAGAAGATCCAAAACTCCTTCAAAGATTTGTATTAGAACTCTAGTATTTATAACCTTAATCTATTTATGCATTCCTTTATATTATTTGTTATGAATTGCTTGCTATGTCTGAGTACTTCACCTTGTCAGGTTTAGGGATCAAATAGGATTATGAAGGAGTAGCCACAAATATAGATCTCTGAGTTGTTTGTGATATCCATCAATTGAATTGTTCTTATTGCTTATGTTTCTAGAGTAGCTAACTAGAACCTTGATATTAGGATAATTAGGTGCAAGCGGAAGCATGGTATGTTACCTGAATTAATTCACATTGTGCTAGGATTGCTAGAAACAAGCGACAACTGATTTAGAAACCTAGTGAACATAAATCAAACCCGCTCGGTAAAGCTTGCTGGAATGAACATCGATCGACAACCCAATAGGTGTATCGATCGACGTTCTGAAAGGTGTATCGGTCGATTATCCATTGATAATATCGATCGACACTTTCTCCAGATCAATAAACGACAGTTGAGATCTGAGATCCAAACAATAGATATTCTAAACAAACGACAGTTGATAGAATATTACTTTGTTTAACTTTTAGAATATCCAATAAACTACTCTAGCTTCTATACTATTATAATCATGATTATCTGAATAGAAACCCTAAGTCTAAAGCTTTCTCATAGCTGTTTACAATAATTCAATCGAATCAATCGAACAACTACCTTGTTCACCACTGCAATTTACTATTTACTTAATTGACCTAGCTTAATCATAAACTGCTTTAAGATCTTTTGTGTGCTCCAGCTCCTTGTGGATTCGATCCCTAAGTACTACAACTCGACCTCTTATTTTAGAGAGTACAAATCACTTAGGGTAATTTGAGTGATATCACACACACTCAAGAAAAAACCTGTTGAAGAACTGTAGCGGGCATCCTCACTAAGAATATCTTAATTCACGAGAAACCAACGGCTGAAACATAAATCCCAAGTTGAATCTCAAATCAACATAGTCATGAACCTTCACACAAAATATATACGATATGAGAACGCTTTTGGACCTCCAAAATCTGACAAGCCGAGACAAATTATGCGTTCTCTCCCTTTTCTCTTTCGTGTCCAATCTTAATCTTGTGGATTGTAACACAATTAGATTAAAAGACTTTTGTATAGTATATCACTAACCATATGCCCGATATCAACCTCATGAGTTAATATTAATGGCTCAGGCCCAAGTTTGGTTCTCTCCAACAAAACCTAATGGTTTTCACAATCATTTCTTCAACCTCTAGAAAAATGGTAGCTTCCAATCCAAGCAGAACCCGAATAGATGACATATTCACAACAAGGAAAAAGATTTAATCATAATTAATCCATTTTTCTGAATCACTTAACAACCAATCTAGTATTGTAGCAATGTAGAAAAATTGTAATCTCATGCTTAATCATGAACACCTACCTCTTACGCAATTCCTTCTTGCCTTAGGTAATTTTGCCAAATTGAACGTATGATCTATCCAAAGAATCTATCTTCTCATCCATGGTCCCAAGAATTTTATCCTAGTGTTCATCCTCCAAATATTGAACAAAGATTTCAGGTTCTTCTCCATCATTAAGTAACACATAATCACTAGAATCATACCTTGTCGGCAATTTAAAAACCTCTCTTGTATCTTCTAACATTTGTAGGTTGGTTGGCGGTAGTTGGTGTCTCATCATAATCATCATTATTATCACAAATACCTTCTTCATGTGCAAAAGATGAATCATCATGAACCTCAGACCTCACAGGAACCGATGTAGAAGAACAACACTTGAATCAATCAAACTCTCATAAACCTCATTTGGATATCCAGATTTTTAATGTCTGTAATCGCTTGATCTTCCATGAACAAAACATCTTTGCTTCTTATGAGCTTCTTACCAACGAGATTATAACATATGTACTAAAATCCATCTTGACCATAACCTATGAACACACATTGTCGCAAGCTCATCTTAAGCTTTGATCTTTCATCTGTGGGAAAATGAACAAACTTCTTACACCCAAATACTCTCAGTTGGCCATATGAAACATCCTTACAGGTCCAAACCCCCTTTGGAATACACCCTCCAACGGATTGGTGAAAAATTCAGCACATGAACAACCGAAATTAAAGCTTCACCCCAGAAAGTCATTGATAAGCATGACTATGATGTCAAACATCTCATCCTCTCGTCAATCATCATTTTCATCCTCTCAGCAGACCCATTCAACTGTGGCGCGTCGTGAAATACGATCTTATACCATGCTCTTATCAATAAATATCAAATGGTATGGAATACTTTCCACCATTACCATTGCAGATACACGTTGCATTCTTTCTTATTTCTTATCAACCAATGTCAAAAGTGCTTGAAATAGCTTAGAACCTGATCTTTCTATCCTCTTTGGAAAAATACTAAAACCTTCTTAAATGATCATCAATAAAAGTGATAAATATGATGCAGCACCAAAATATTTGGTCTTATTGAACCGCACACATCTGAATGCACCAAATCAAGTACCTCAAGTTTCCTATAAGGCAAAGAAGCCTTGAAAGACACTCTATGTTATTTCTCTACAAAACAATGCGCACATTTCTGCAGATGCAAACCATAGATTGTAGAAATCACCTCATTCTTAGAGGACATAGACATTTCCTTTATTAGATATGGTTCGATCAATGATGAGTCACGCAGATCTTCCATTTATCCTTTTGATGATACCCTCTATAAGCATCTGAATTTACGTGAAGAAGATATCCATCAAAATAAATTGAGAAGACACCATTTGAGATGTGGACTAGAATGTCTCATATTGTCTTCTCTTAAAATTTGGTGATTCTTATATAAAATGTATGTTTACAGATAAAATTGGACTCAAATCTGATAAATTATACTTCTTTGAATTAGCCCAAAAAAACAAAGGTTATTACTTTTTCAATTCTATTGAGAACAAAGTTTTTGTTTCTCGTAGTGGTGCCTTTCTAGGAAAAAAATATTTCAAAGAATAACCATGGGAGTAATGTACAATTCAAAGGAATTCGAGAACTTGTCTAAGAAGTTATCGAAAATGAAAAAGCTTAAGCTTCAAGCAACTACGGAAAGTGTATGTTTTATTGATAATAAGACCAAGAACAGTTAATGAATACAAAGAGTATCCAAGAACAAAGGAACATGAATGTATTAAGACTATTGTTCAGCTGTTGAGAAGATTGGATCCTTTCTTCTTGGCATATCATCCTCCTTTTATAGATCTTCGGATGTGATTCGATCTCCGGAGTGGATCATGCGTCTTTATGGTGATCTTTAATGCTTTTGATTCCTTTACGTTCTATTTTGACTCGCCAAGTTTGGTATGAAAGATTCTTCCAATTAGAAGTAGGTCCTTGACCTACGTGGACTTATTATTCCTTCTTAGAAATAGGTGACACTTAATTTGGGTTTTATTATGTCTAGGCTAAAATCTCGAATCGAGTCTGGAGCAGGGTGAAACCCGGCTCCAACTTGTAAAGTTTTGTGTCCAATTGTTAACATGTAAGTTTTTGTATCCAATTGTATTCAACTTTCTTTTCTCAGCACAAATTCAGCTAAATGACAAACTTTAAAATTTAGTTCTCACAATTCACAATATGATTAAATCTCCCGGTAAATGTTAAATGGATATTACGAGTTTTTTTTTGGACGTCAAACGGCCATTTTATTACTCAAACTTGAGGTGGACTGGGTAACCAGACCGGAATAGAACAATCAATAAAATGTAACTTCCTATGGAAGGATCTAGCAGTCTTTGCTAAAAAATCTGAAAACTGGTTGCGCGCTCGTGGAACATGAATGATGTTGAAGTCCGGACAGCAAATCATCAACGTCTTTATCCTCTACAATTCCGTCGCAAAGCTAGGCCAGACATGAGGTTCTTTTATCATTGCTATCAGCTCCTTGCAGTCTGTCCCAAAGCTCTGGCAAGTTGAGTGTTGAAGCATGTTCTCCATTGCCCACCGCAGAGCTTCTACTTCCGAATGCAAAGCTGATTCTCGTCGATCGAAATTTTTTGTCCCCAACAATTGAATGTTTCCTCCACTGTCCCACCAGACCCATCCACATCCACTAAACTGAGCCGAGGCTGTCCAAGATCCATCTAGCAAGAAAATATTACCCAAGCTTATGACTTAGGGCTCCTCAGGAATGATTTCTTGTACCACAGATTGTACCACTTCGTTCGCATTAAACCAGACTTAACATTCACTTTTTGCATGTCGAACTAGCTCCAAAGGATCTCTGTCTATCCCCCTGAAAAGTTTGTCATTCCTAGTCTTCCAAATGTACCAAATTATCCAGGGATAAGGATCTCTGTCCTGTTCCGGCTCGATAATGCTGTTTTTCCTCCAAAATAGATAATCCATATTTGCGTAAACGCTTGGTAATGGAAATAAACCTGGGCTTGACGGAGTTGATGATAAGGACCAGACTTGTAGAGCTAGCGGACACTCGAATATAGCATGGGTTACAGATTCCTCCAGCTCTCCACATCTTGGGCAGTAGTTATCACACCTCATATTACGTCTTGCTAAGTTCCTCGTTACTGCCACATGACCAGTTA
The DNA here is from genome assembly GCF_020379485.1 of Brassica napus. Taxonomy (NCBI): domain Eukaryota; kingdom Viridiplantae; phylum Streptophyta; class Magnoliopsida; order Brassicales; family Brassicaceae; genus Brassica; species Brassica napus. The sequence continues at coordinate 21,351,246 of NC_063449.1, forward strand.
ACAACTGCCATATAAGATGACATATCTTTGAAGGTGCCTTTAACTTCCAAGCGAAGGCTTGAAGCTTTGTGATACTCGGCTCTAGGACTTCCTTCTCCTCCTCTGCCTTTAACACATTCTGAGCCACCCAATATCCAGATTTAACCGTGTATTGGTCATTCCTTGTGTAATTCCAACAAAATGTATCGCGACGATGAGCTGAACTTATGGCCAAGCTCCTTATAAGTGGTATGTCCTCCGGATTGACATAATTCTCCAAAAGACCAACATCCCACTCTTTCGTTACCGGATTAATGAAGTCACTAACTCTCATATTAGGAAGCATTACCGGCGCTATAGGGAGGGCTGGTCTCGCCGGGGTCGTTGGAATCCATGGATCCTCCCACACCTTGACTTCATAGCCTGAATGTATCTTTTGTCTGATTCCCGTTAGAAGCAACTTTCGCGCAGCAGAAATGCTAGACCACACATACGATGGGCTGCTAGCAGAGTTTACTCTGAGTGGTGAACTCATTCTATAGTATCTACCCCTTAAAACCCGGGCCACCAAAGATTCAGGAAATTGAACTAGTCTTCATAATTGTTTTGCCAATAATGCCAAATTGAACTCATAGATCATATGGAAACCAATCCCACCCTCTTTCCTTGATAAACAGACTTTCTCCCATTTCACCTAGTGTATTCTTCTTTTTGGTGGATTTGAGCTCCACGAAAATTTAGCAATGGTACTTGCAAAATTTTCACATATCTCCCGGGAAGAGGAAAGTAGACATAACAATGGATATTACGAGTTTAAAGACAATTTGATTGCTGACAAAAAAATGAAGAAGACAATTTGATTTGTTTTGAAATTTTTCTCTCAGGTGGTGAGTTATCTTATAAACATTGGTTACTTTGAGGGTCGTTCTGCAATTGTCACTTTTATTTTGTTTTAAAATGACATTGGTCACAAGCGCTTTCTCTCTCTAGAATCGATGGCGTCTCATCACCACCTCGACTGTGACTGCCGCCGTCTTCACCACCGTGAGAGCAATCCTCACATACCCGCTTACTATACCACGTCATCACCATGTTTCTGTGCAGATTCTACTCCTTGCTGTACACAATGCTCGCCGCCTGATCTAGATCATCTTCTTCGTCTCATCGCTTCCTATCTCCAAAACCAACAACCTTGCTGCGAAACTGCGTCTACGAGATTCAACGCCGTTAAACGACAACGTTTCGTTAACCAACAGAACACTCAACGAGAATACGAGAATATTCTCCGGAAGATCAACGATCTCGATTTGTCGCTCAACCGATTCTCCGCTCGTCGCGAATCTTACTCTACACTGAAGGACTCGGCGGCGCGTGTGATTCAGACCCATTTCCGGTCTTACCTGGTTCGCAGATCCGTTTCACTCAGGCAACTCAAGGAGCTCACAAGGATCGAATCAAGCTTCGCATCTCTCAGATCTTCGGTTTCTGGTAAAACCCATTTCCCTCTCGAAGCTGTCTCTCGAGAAGCTACTCATTTGCTTCTGCGATTAGATTTTATTAAGGGTAGTGCTGATTCTATGATACGCGATGGGAAACGAACATTGTGTAGAGATTTGGTGAGGTTCTTGCATTACGTTGGTGATTGTGCTGTGAGAAGACGTAATGTTGTATCTAAATATGCGAAAGATGTGACCTTTGGGGCTAAACGTCAAGATAGATCCACTGAGAAGTTAAAGAAACATATAAGAAGGATCTATGTGAGTGACGAGGAGAACATTGCTGAGCTTGAAGAGTTTCGATTCGTAAGCGACGAGATCCCAATTGTTTCTGTTGGAAAAAGCAGAAAGCTTGGTGTTGAATCGGGTAGGGGCAACAAAGTTAAGACGCCGGTGGTTTACGAGCTGGCTTCGAGTGCAGAGGATGATGATGGAGTGGAAATCTTGATGATGTCTGGTGATAATGGAGTTGGTATTAGTTCGAGAAGTAGAAGAGGAGTTGTCAAAAATGTGAGCTTCAATGAGAATGGGAATGTCTATAAGGTTTATGGAGATACGCCAGAGGCAAGTGGGGGAGATGATGGTTCTACAAGTGGATCAAACAATGAAAGTGGTGGAGATGGTTACACTGAGGTAGAGAATATCAAATATATGCCCAAGGAGCATGATCGTTTCGAAGAAGAAGGTGAAGAAAGTCTCTCTGAGAATGAAGAAGAGTCCTCTTCACAGGGAAGCAAAGGGGAGGTACAAGTTTCAGGAAATGTCAGTCATAAATTCCATCTTGGAAAAGGAAGTTTGATGATCTCTCCTCCGTTGCCACTAAAAATGGAACCTTGAGACGATGGTGGTATCTTCTAAGTACTTGGAGGGTTTCTCTGCGACATTTGTGAGGGTTTTCTTCTCGGTTTGTTCGTTTCGTTTTCTGTTTATACCGTTGTAGTCTTGGTTGTTTTTCTTTTGAGAGAGGCTCTAATTCTTTTGCGTGTCAGTTTCCTTAAGATCAGCTTCCTTAGATAGATCAGTTTCTAGACTATAATCTTGTACGTGCTTTTGTAGCTCATCCACAAGAATCTTCTGTTGTTTATGGTGCTTCGGGTTCTGGCTTTACTCGTCTCTTTGTATATATAAAAGAACTCATCACCTCCGATGTAACATGTTATCGAATCACACCGCAGTACTGTTGTAAGAATATGCATGTTTCTATCAGCCTCATTTGCACTATAAGGCTTATGACTTGCACGAACTCGCATGTTCTTTCCCACGTTTTTGACATTTACACTAACTCACATTTACACTAAGAAAAATAACACTTTTTGACAAATAACAGAAGAATTTGGCGCCATGACTTGGATAAAAACTTAGAAAATTTTGTTTATTAATAATTGTTTATTTGCGTATATACTCTTTGACGGAAAGAATGTTGGTTAATTCAACAAATTAAAGAAATATGCTTCTGTTATGAAAGTCTACCGTTTTCGTTGAAAATATAAAAAGATGTGGGGCCCGCTTTACTATTTGCACGTGAATTTCTCTTCTATATAAACGATCGTTTCGATCATTGTAAACATACTATTCCTTCTCCTTCTAATAACACATCCTCTCTTGTTATCAGTATTATTTTCTCCTATGGGTATAAAATTTTGCCCTTATTTAAATTCCCGCGATACAATAAAATTCCAGTTCCTTTTATAACACGTTATCAGCACGATCACTCTGCGATTCGGTAAAATTTATTTGTATCATTTATACCCTGTTATAATGGTCGGTATACCGCCTCTACTATTATTTATATCATGTTATAATGGCCGGAATACCGCCTATATTATTTACTAGTAATTTAATTTATTTATTGGTCGGCCGAGCCGCCTTATATTCTGTTTATTATTTATTGGTCGGCCGAGCCGCCTTATATTCTGTTTATTATTTATTGGTCGGCCGAGCCGCCTTATATTCTGTTTATTATTAATTGGTCGGCCGAGCCGCCGTATAATTTATTTATTACTCTGCATTGATCGGCTGAGCCGTCGCATGATTTGTTGTCATAACATAAATATTTCATTGCCATAATTTTTACTTTTATGAAATTTTATAGATTTGATTGACCGTTTAATACGATATTTTCAGACTGATTTTTAGTGCACTCGATTTAACCCCAACGGTCACAAAGAAATTTTTTCAAAATTTCCCCTTTCTCCAACGGTCATGAACAGTAATTTTCATCTATAAATACAACTCATTTTCACTCCATTTCTCATCCAAAACATTTCATCTTCTCTCAAATATATTCAAATCGCTCTCCTCCGATTTTTCATTTCAAGAAAGATGATTCGCGCACTTTTGTTTTTATGTGCCATTTTTATTTGTGTTTCTATTTATGGTTTATTCGTTGGAGAATTTACTCCGAGTGAATTTAAGATGAATATCGGTTTAATTTTCTTTACATCGCTTCTCCTTGTAATTGCTTGCATGATTAATGTAAACGGTTCCTTTTAATATCAATAATATTCTAATAATTTTTATTTATGTGCTTTAGAAATTCAAATGGCAAAAATCGAGAAACTTCAGTTTCCGGCATTGGAAGTAACTGGCACAAACTACACGGCATGGGTCACAAACATGGAGCTTCATCTAGATTCCGAGAAAATACTCGAAACAATAAGAGAAGGCAATATATCAACCTCTCATGAAAAGGCTAAGGCCGTGATATTTCTGAGAAGGCATCTAGATGAAAATCTTACGCATGATTATGCGAGAACCAAAGATCCCTTAGATCTTTGGAAAGCTCTGAAGGAGAGGTTTGATAACCAAAAGAAAATTACTCTCCCCCATGCACTCGATGAGTGGAAAAATCTACGATTTCAAGATTTTGAAAAAGTGGAAACGTACAATTCCGCTATATTGAGAATAGCGGCGCAATTAGATTATTGCGGTAAGCCTGTCTCGGAAGCAGAAATGCTCGAGAAAACTTACCAAACGTTCCACAAAAATCATTATGTTCTACAAGAACAATATAGAAATTGTGGGTATACGAGGTTCTCTGAACTCGCTGTGGCGCTTATAATAGCGGAGAGAAATAATGAACTCCTCATTAAAAACCACAATGCCCGACCCACGGGAACCAAAGCATTTCCTGAGGTAAATGCAACGGATATAAAAAATCCGGAAAAAGGAAATTATTCCTATCGTGGGCGTGGTCGTGGCCGTGGTCACAATCGTGGTTTTGGTCGTGGTCGTGGTTATCGATTTAACCGCAACCATGAAAGGAGTAACAACCCAAGAGGAAGGGGATCCAACACATGGAATCGATCTGATCGGGTAAAAGGAAAAGAAACCCAAGAAAACCCTACTCATAAAAATGAGAACGTCTGTTACAGATGTGGATCGAAGGGACACTGGTCTCAAGTATGTCGAACTCCTCGGCATCTATGCCAATTGTACCAAGAATCTATTAAAGGCAAGGCAAAGGAAGTAAATCTCAATGAACACCTTGTGGGTACAACATCGACATACCTCGAATCCTCTGACTTTATGGGAGATTTCGACGAGGCCACTCATCAAAATAATTGAAGTGCTTGTACTGATCAAGCTTAATAATGCCTAGTGATGCCATAAAATATTATGTATTTCACTTTCAAAATAATGTTGTATTTCAAAATATCTAATGTATAATTATTGTGTACTTGTTATTGATGCATAATATGTTTACTTATGAAAGTTTATTTTCTTTATTGATATTAACTGTGTGTTACAGAAATGGATAAGAAAGCAAATGGAACAACAACTAAACAAATTGGTAGAGAAGTTTGCATACCAGATAGTGGCACAACGCACACTATACTGAAGGATAAGAGATATTTCTCTACTTTAAAGTCAGTAAAAATGACTATAAACACAATATCAGGTCCTACAGACCTGATCGAAGGAATTGGCAAGGCGAACTTTATGTTGCCTAATGGAACAAAGTTTTCCATAGATAATGCCTTATATTCTCCAAATTCTAAGAGAAATTTGTTGAGTTTCAAAGATATATACCGTCAAGGGTATAACACTCAGTCTGCAACTGAGAATGGAAAGAAGTATTTGTATATAACTTCTGAAAAATCAGGCAAAGGCCTTGTACTGGAAAAATTTCCAGAACTTCCTTCTGGATTGCATCACACTTATATTGATGCTATAGAATCACATCTTGTGATAAAAAGAAATCCAGAAGATGTTACATTATGGCATGATCGCCTTGGTCATCCAGGCACTACAATGATGCGAAAAATCATTGAAAGCTCACATGGTCATTCAATAAAAACCCAAGATATATACCAAAGTAATAAAATGACATGTGATGCGTGTGCTCTTGGGAAATTAATCATAAGACCATCACCAACCAAAGTTGACAAAGAATCACCAAAGTTTTTGGAAAGAATCCAAGGTGATATTTGTGGACCAATACATCCACCGTGTGGACCATTCTACTACTTTATGGTATTAATCGATGCATCGAGTAGATGGTCACATGTTTGTTTGTTATCATCTCGAAATATGGCATTTGCGAGATTTCTAACTCAGATAATCAAATTAAGAGCACAGTTCTCAGATTATCCAATTAAAAGAGTTAGATTAGATAACGCTGGTGAATTCACATCCCAAGCTTTTAATGATTATTGTATGGTATCAGGGATTGAAGTAGAGCATTCTGTTGCTCATGTTCATACACAAAATGGTTTGGCAGAATCATTAATTAAACGGCTGCAACTAATTGCAAGGCCATTGATCATGAGATCAAAACTCCCAACCTCTGTATGGGGACATGCTATTTTGCATGCAGAAGCACTAATTCGGATAAGACCAAGTGCATACCATAGATATTCCCCATTACAGTTAGCATTTGGAAAAGAACCAAATATCTCTCATCTAAAAATCTTTGGTTGTGCGGTTTATATTCCAATAGCACCACCACAACGTACAAAGATGGGACCGCAAAGACGGTTGGGAATATATATTGGCTATGATTCTCCATCAATAATAAGATACCTAGAACCACAAACTGGTGATGTGTTTACGGCACGATTTGCCGATTGTCATTTCAATGAGAAAGAATTCCCAACTCTAGGGGGAGACAATAAACAAGTAGGAAAAGAGATCAAATGGAGTGTACCATCGTTATTACACCTTGATCCTCCTACGAAACAGTCAGAACTAGAAGTTCGACGTATCATGCATTTACAAAATATAGCAAATCAGCTACCTGATGCATTTGCTGATACCAAAATGGTAACTAAATCACATATACCCGCTGCAAATACTCCTGCTCGTATTGAAATACCACAAAATGGTGGAACGGCAGTTGATACACGTGAATCAGGAACACGTTTAAAGCGCGGTAGACCTATTGGTTCAAAGGATAAACTTCCTAGAAAACGTAAGGAATGTGAAAAGCATGATACTCCCAAAATAACAGAAAATATTTTGGACGAAGAAAATTGTGAATCTAATGACAATATAAAGCATCTTGAATCTGAAGGAAATCATGAGATTTCTATCAATTACATCCATAATGGAAAGATATGGAAACGAAATGAGATGGATGATATTGATGACGTTTTCTCATACCTTTTAGCAAAGGAAATAAATGAAGAAAACGAAGATCCAGAACCAAAGTCTGTATATGAATGTCAAAAGAGACATGACTGGATAAAATGGAAAGATGCAATTCAAGTCGAATTAGATTCGCTTAACAAACGAAATGTATTCGGACCTATTGTGCTCACACCCAAAGATGTAAAACCAGTTGGGTACAAATGGGTGTTTGTCCGAAAAAGAAATGAGAAAAACGAGATTACAAGATACAAAGCTCGTCTCGTAGCCCAAGGTTTCTCTCAAAGGCCAGGAATTGATTATGAGGAAACTTATTCTCCTGTCATGGACGCAATCACATTTAGATTCCTGATGAGCCTAGCGGCCAATGAAAATTTAGAAATGCGTCTCATGGATGTCGTTACGGCATATTTATATGGATCATTAGATACTGATATCTATATGAGAATCCCAGATGGATTTAAAATGCCAGAAACGTTAAGTTCCAAACCTAAAGAGTTATGTGCAATAAAATTGCAAAGATCATTATATGGGTTAAAACAATCTGGACGAATGTGGTATAATCGTCTCAGCGAACACTTAACAAAAGAAGGATACACGAATGATCCTATATGCCCTTGTGTTTTCATAAAGAAAACAACATCCGGATTTGTGATAATCGCGGTGTACGTTGATGATCTTAATATTATTGGAACTCAAAACGAAATCCAAAAGGCATCAAACTATCTGAAAGGAGAATTTGAGATGAAAGATCTCGGCCAGACAAAATATTGTCTAGGATTACAAATTGAGCATTCTCGAAAGGGTATATTTGTACACCAGTCTACATATACCAAACGAGTATTGAAACGCTTTAACATGGATAAAGCAACTCCTCTTAGCACCCCGATGGTCGTTAGATCACTTAATGTTGAAAATGATCCGTTTCGACCATCTGAGGAAAATGAAGAAATACTTGGTCCTGAAACTCCATACTTAAGTGCAATTGGAGCTCTTATGTATCTTGCAAATTGTACTCGACCTGACATATCTTTTGCCATTAATCTTTTAGCGAGATTCAGTTCGTCTCCTACGCGAAGACATTGGAATGGAATTAAACATGTCTTTCGTTACCTTCAAGGAACAACTGATTTAGGCTTGTTTTATCCTAAAAGTTCAAAAGGTCAAATGATTGGTTTTGCAGATGCAGGTTATTTGTCAGATCCACACAAAGCTCGATCCCAGACAGGATATGTTTTTACAATTGGAGGCACCGCCATATCTTGGCGTTCTCAGAAGCAGACACTTGTTGCTACTTCTTCAAATCACGCTGAGATCATTGCACTCCATGAAGCAAGTAGAGAATGTGTATGGCTAAGATCAATAAGCCGACACATCTGTTCAAGCAGTGGGATTGACGAAAATACGGAGCCAACTATTCTATATGAAGATAACGCGGCATGTGTTGCTCAAACGAAGGAAGGATATATCAAAAGCGATAGAACCAAACATATACCTCCGAAGTTCTTCTCATACACTCAAGAGCTCGAGAAGAATAAAGAGATTGAAGTAAGATATGTTCGATCATGCGACAATGCAGCCGACCTCTTCACAAAATCACTCCCTACCTCGGTATTCAGAAAACACATCCATAACATTGGGATGCGCCATCAGAAGGATCTATGACTGTTCATTCGAGGGGGAGCTTACGTAGTTGTACTCTTTTTACCTTACTATGGTTTTTCCCATTGGGTTTTCCTGGAAAGGTTTTTAACGAGGCAACAAAGACGTTAAGCGAGAGTGGATAGTGACACCGGTCCCCAAGGGGGAGTGTTATGAAAGTCAGAAAAAGCAGCTACCGTTTTCGTTGAAAATATAAAAAGATGTGGGGTCCGCTTCACTATTTGCACAGTGAATTTCTCTTCTATATAAACGATCGTTTCGATCATTGTAAACATATCATTCCTTCTCCTTCTAATAACACATCCTCTCTTGTTATCAGTATTATTTTTTTCTACGGGTATAAAATTTTGCCCTTATTTAAATTCCCGCGATACAATAAAATTCCAGTTCCTTTTATAACAGCTTCAGTATTTTCAGATCCGATCTAAAGATATTTTATAGGGATATTGCGGTGGGTTAAAAACTTAACCGACCATGACCTTAAAAACTCGCCCATAGAGACATATTTTGAAAAATCTAGAAAAAAACTCTACACTAGTAAATAAATGGAGAGTATGCCAAATATAATCACAAAATTTTAAGTTTGCCCACGCACGGATAGCCTAATTATTTTGTTCATGTTCTATTACGAGTTGTTTGGTTTATTTTAAATTTTTATGTATTATGATCATTTTATTTTGTTTGTGATAAATTTTAACTGTTGGCTGGAAAATTATTTTTTTTCGTTTTTGATGAAAAAATGACTTTTTAATAACAAATTTGAGTTTATGTTTGGTGAGACAATATTTTTTTAAATAGATCGCATAAAAATGCAGTGTTTCAAAAATCATGAACCGGTTAGGTAGTCGACTTGGGTTTTAAAATTATTAAATGGAGAAAACCAATTAAGACTATTAAACCTCCATGAACTGAATGAAAAAAATTAGTTAATATTTCCAATATTTTATATTTAATGTATATTACTATTTTAATTATGTATCATATATACTGTTATTATTTTAAGTATATATTAAAATTAACACATGTATATAATTTGTAAAACATGATCCATATTACTATATTAGACTTTGACCTAAATAATTATGAACTAACTGTAACTTAAATAATTATCCAGCTCCGGTTCCAGTCAGGTTAAAACATCGAAAAATGGTGACTTGTCTTTCTAAACTTGAATTAATAACTAACCAAAATTACTACACAAATTACAAGAATCTGCAATTTTTAGGCCTTGACGTTCATTTTGAATTAAAAACTAATCATTATTGCTTTACCAAGGAAACAACGAAAAATGATGCAAATGTATCAAATACAAAGTAGTCGTCTGTTCAACAAAATTTGAAACACAAAATTACGAGAGCTTATATAAGAAAACAAACAACAAAGGTAGAAATTATATGAAGCAAAAACGCAAAAACAGAAACAATCAAATGTAGAGAGAAAAAGAATGAGCCAGATTATCATTATTATTACCTTGTTCTCGTTCAGACAAAAGCAGGCATGTCCTTAAGCCATGCATCAAGTGGCTTACCAATGGAGTAGACGATGAAACCAATCTCTCTCAACTTGTCCACATTCAAAACGTTTCTCCCGTCGAAGATAAAAGCTGGCTTCTGCATATTGTCAAAGATCTTCTGGTAGTCCAACGACTTGAACTCATCCCACTCGGTAAGAACGCAGACCGCGTGTGCGTCTTTTGTAGCTTCATACGCATCCCATTTCACACTCACTTGTTTCACCGTGGTCGGGCTCATTGGCTGCAAGTGAAGCGGATGGTCCCAATCGAACTTTTTCATCGCAAGGTCTCTCTGAATCTGCTCTTCAGTGACTTGGGGATCATAGATGCTGATCTGCGCCTTGTCTCCTAACAAACCTTTGCAGACATCAATGGCTGGTGTTTCCCTCGTGTCGCCGGTGTCTTTCTTGAACGCGAAACCGAGGATGGCAACCTTCTTGTTGGAGACGGTGTTGAACATAGAAGAGACGATTCTGTTCACAAACCGGTTCTTCTGGTAATCGTTGATCTTGATCACTTGTTTCCAGTACTCCGCCACTTCCGGAAGACCATTGCACTGACAGATGTAGACAAGGTTCAAAATGTCCTTCTGGAAACAAGAACCTCCGAATCCGACACTAGCGTTCAAGAACTTGGGACCGATTCTTGAATCAGTACCAACGGCGTAAGCCACTTGAGTGACATCAGCACCGGTGGATTCACACAGAGCGGACATGGCATTGACAGAAGAAATCCTCTGAGCCAAGAAAGCATTTGCGGCTAGCTTGGAGAGCTCGGCGGACCAGAGATTGGTGGTGATGATCTGGTCTTCAGGAACCCAGTTGGCATATACTTCCTTAAGCGTCTGAACAGCATTGAAACCTTCAGGCGTCTCTCGTCCTCCGATGAGAACACGGTCAGGGTTGAAAAGATCAGCGATTGCAGTACCTTCCGCAAGAAACTCCGGGTTGGAAAGAATCTGGAACTTGATCCCTTTACTGTTATGCATCAGAATCTTCTCGATGGCTTCAGCTGTTTTCACGGGCACAGTCGATTTCTCAACGACAATCTTATCAGAGGCCGACACATCAGCGATCATACGAGCAGCACTCTCCCAGTAGGTGAGATCCGCGGCTTTTCCAGCTCCAAGCCCAGTCGTTTTGGTGGGGGTGTTGACAGAGACAAAGACGATATCAGCTTCCCTCACGTGTTTCTCAACGTCGGTGCTGAAGAAGAGGTTCTTGCCTCTGCATTGCTTCACGATGTCTTCAAGTCCTGGCTCGTAGATTGGAAGCTGGTCACTGTTCCATGCGTTGATACGTGGAACAGAGATGTCAACGACTGCTACTTCAATGTGTGGACATTTGAGTGCGATCACTGCCATTGTTGGACCACCAACGTATCCAGCCCCAATACAACAGATCTTCACCATTGTTTTTGAATCTCTCTCTCTCTCTGCAAAAACTGGAATCGTAACAACAGATCGCATCAATATCGAATAGCAACAGAGATCCACGTTCGTATTTCAAAATGAAAGTCAGATCTGGACAAAGAAATCACTCAGTACTCGAGAATCAACGTAGATCTAAGCACAATCCAGCTTGATTTCGATAAAAATGAGCACAATTAAAGATGGATCTATAAATGGATTTTAACACACGGGATGATGCGATCAATGAGATCTGAGAGATATTAATCTGACGATCCAGAGAGAGAGATCAGCTAAGAATCAATTACAGTCTCGCGAGAATAAAAAATTGACAATGCAGCTCATAAAACGTAAATGATTAAAAGAGGAGAGAGATCGATATTACCTCCGAAGTTCAGCGGTGATATTGACTCTTGGAAAAAGGAGAAGGGAGTGTCAAGGAGCGAACGAGGAAGAAGACGAAGAAGAGAGGGGTGCAATTTATAGGAGACGTATTTCCGATTTTGCCCTTTGACGTCCCACCTTATGGTGGAGCAAGAATTCAATCACACGCAAGGGTAAAACAGAGAGTACAGTGGAAGTATTGTTTGAAATGACGAGAGTACCCCTATTGTAAGTAGCCCATGTTTTTAAACCGTCCATCATGCAGTGTTATCTGGCACGACGAGCTCACTAGCAAACCTTCGCCTTCGCTAAAATAATTTCCTCTTTTTTTCCCCTGATTTTTTGGCTTTATAAATTTAAAGTATGTGCTCTTTGAGAATTCATTACAACTTGTGTTTTTGTGTTTAATCTAATTTAGGATGAATTAATTTTACTACATATTAAATAGAGAAGTTGAGATATTATGACACATTAATAACTTATTATCTGAATATATCTTTTCAGTTTTTTGGCAAAATATTATATATATATATATATATATATGATATGTTGTTCCCTTTTAAATATGTAAATCAAAAGAAAATACTTTATAAATATAAATAATTTCGCAAAATATAAAAAATATAAGAAACAGGATTAAAATATTTTGTTTGTTTCATTGTTTAGAAAATTTATATTCAAAATATTCTTTAGTTTATGTCCTTGACATAAAATACACTTTTATGTTATCTAACTAGTTTTAATAACTAGGGGCATAGCCTCAGCGCAAGAGCGGAACCAGGTACGTTATTGATGCATTGTAGTCTTATGTATGGGATTTTGGTTTTTTTTTTAACTTTTGTTTTTCGTGTTATATATAATCTATATTATAATAGATTGATTAGGTTGATATGAGAATATGTGATTTCTTATGTGTTGATATTTCATATCTTATGTGTGGACGTGTAAAAGAGTTTCCGATATATCTTCATGAATTCGACATCTAACAACATTTTTCCCAGGAATATGTCGGACAGAGATCTACATATCCGTTGAGATTCAACATCTGATACGCTGACTAATTGTCATCCTAATTAGCTATCCAGTAAATCCGCGTGCAAGTATAAGAAAATAATTATCTGACACAGTTTAGAAACCCCAAACAATAGTAATACCTTTTATTCGACATAGAGCAAGAGAATATACATATAACCCTATAAATATGATCAAGGCGAGATCTTTTAACAAAAATAAAAAATGAATCTCCATGAGCTCCTCTCAGGTATATGCGAACTCTCTTAGTCCGTCCAAGAAGCTGTGTTTCTTTTTCATTGGTTGTTCCTATAGTTGTCGGTTGTGTAAATGATTTTGTTCACCTCTTCCTTGAAGCTACCAATGTGTTCTAATTCAGATTTGAAGTCTGGAAAATTAGCAAATCCCTCCATGGCGTACATGTCTTAGTGGAAAACTTCGGAAAGTAGAACAAACAACAAAGAAAAGTTATATTAATCAAGTTTTCAGCAAGACTATGAAATTCTATCAATTTAAAGAGTTTCAATGATACGCGACACTGAATAGAGCGGTTTAGAGTGTAATGGTTTATCATTGGAGGTGAGAGTTAAGTGATGAAGTGGGAGAACCTTAGAGACGGTGAAAAAGAATAGACGATTAGGAGGCTTTTTTGGGCCTGTCTGACGCATCAGCCTTACCTTTTAAGGCTTATGTACTGACTGGGTGCGATAGGCCGCGAGTTAGTTAAAATGACCCAACAACCATTAATTCATTACACAGACCTGTTCGAAAACTCGGCGCCGAGTGCTGTTAAATCGCCCGAAAAACGTAACTCGGGCACCAACGGTGACGATATTTACTGATTCGGTCCGAAAATCGGGATTCTTAAAAAAAAATAATTTTTACTCGTTTCATCCTATAATCGAGTAGTATATATAAAGATTCATGATGTTTTCATGAAAATGACAAAAAACGAAGAAATTTATGTATAACGTGAAAAATTATGAGCCGTCTGGAGTCAATATTGCAGAAAACCTAAAATTCTAACCAGGAAGACGACTTGTAAAAGTCATAATTGTCTTTAATTAAACTTAATCATAAAAATATGCAAAACAACATGGTTTCTATTCGAACTCGGGTTGTTAGCTTTTTAAAAAAATGTGTAAACTGCTGCACTAAATGATATTTATTGTAAGTTTTTACGAATAGATAATATATTAAAACAAAAGCATAAAGATGGATCCCACCAAAATCTATAATATAATGAGGCAGTTGACTCATTCCAGATTTTGGTGGGTCCCACTCTTAAAAAATATGAAAAAGTGTTAAGCCTGTTGTTCGAACTCGGGTTATTGAGATACACACACCAACATTTATACCACTAAACTAAAGGATACATTGTACATTGATGGCCGAAACTAAAATATATTTATGAAGGTCGGAAACCTTTGCTTCTTAAGTTTTCTCTGTGGGCCGGGCCTACAAGTGTATTATGAGTTTCATTTTTAAATGAGGTTCATCACGTTATATGAAAAAACAACAATTATAGTTTTTCCATATTGTAAACTGTCTTCGTTTAACACGAGTTAGAGTTCTTTTCATCATTGTCTCAGATAAGTCTGAGTTACAGAGTTGCGCCGTGTGTCTGTTTGTGTAAAAATAGATGGTAACGCATGGGCTTCGAGAAAAGATTGGGCTAATGGATTTTCACTTTATTGGGCTTAGTATCTGGCCCAGTCTGTTAATACAGACATATAGGAAGATTAGGTTAATCGACATCTTCACCATCTCCTTCGTCGCTTGCGATTCCCCTTCCGGCATTTTAATATATTTTTTTCCTACTCATCGGCCTCTTCTTTCTCTACCTCTCCTCAATCCAATCGACGCTTCAGTGTATCCCTTATTTTATATTAAAGGAAGCAGATCATCCACCGCTACATCTAGCAACAACTTCTGAGATTCTAATCTCTACTGTGACTGAATCATTTGTCAAATCATGTGACCAATTAAAACCCGATACAATACTTTAGGCAATCGATCTCGATTCTTCTCGATGTAGTTTCAATGGTGGTCTACCCGGCACAAACGATATTTCTATCTATTGTCGGATGTAAACTTCTGCAGCTGATGAGAAAGAGGTTCACGTGGAAATTGGATCAGTCGATGAGAATTAGAATTCAAGTGTTGCTATTGGAGCCAAGCTCTCTTCTGATGATACTATGGTTCGTGGTTTAGCCGAAGATGCATTTGGCTCAAACCTAAAATAATCATGTGTTTATCACGGCTGATGTGGTCATCCCGTTAGTGGCGAGCTAGCAGTTAGATTTCATTGTTCTAGCGATGCTTCCGTGATCGGGCTTTGTGGTTATATCTACAAGAAGTTCATGGTCGTCGTAAGCGCAGATGTAAAGGTAACGATATCAAATATCCTACTTATGACCACTTTTGGAGTAACTTTCAGTACAAAGTTGTGACTGTCAGGTGAGAGTGTATATCAAGCCAAGTAGCCAACGAGGCGGTCGGGAGCATAAGAACGCTTGCTTTATTCTGCGCAGAGGTGAAAGTGATGAAAGTAGATAAGAATAAATCTGATGGAAAAATGAATCGTTAGGGGTATCGCGGTATCGCTTTCTTAGATTCTTTCTTCATCCTCTTCGCTTCTTACACCGACAGTTTATATGCAGGTGCAAGGATAATGGAAAAGCAACACTCGATTATGATTTTCAAGGTAACACACCAAAACAAATTTCAGAAAATTTAAACGGTTCTTGTCTTAACCCTTCTAAAGGATAATATGTTTTGTTTGTTTTTTTAAAAGGTTTTTTTTTGCCTTCACCATAGCAGCTGCAGCTATTTCTCATTTGATTTTATTGTCTCCTGATTCCAGCAACGCTACCAATGCAGCTGCATCATGTACACAAGACCACTAACATTCACACATCCGTCTCACGGTTATAGACAGAGAATCAAAGATTGATCCAAGTGATGCATCTGGGAGAATGCTTGATAATGTTAAAGGAGATATTGAACACTGTCATACCTTGATCGTAAACACGTTTTTAGATTGTTCGAGGAAAACCAAATACTTCGGTAAGATACATTCATATTAGTTCAGATTAATTGTGTTTCAATATAAAAACGTTACTGATAAATAAAGATAGAGAGTTCAAAGCAAATCTTTGATGCATATCGTTGAGTTTATTGCCACCATTACTTTCTTCCTTCTTTTGTTAGTGTATTTCAGTTTAGCTTCTCATATCCAAACTCCTAGATTTTTCTAGCTATCTCTGGATCACAATCACCGACTCATATTTTAAAGCCAGTAATCTAATTTTAAGATTTTTGTTTACTCAATTGTATATTTGTATAGCTCGGGAAAATTTTCAGCAAAGATAGCAAGTGAGGAGGAACGCAAGATGTGGATCAATGGATAACCTTCAAGCCATTGATCATAATCTATTGTTATTAACAGGTTGTTGCTTTTGATAACAACATGAACTCTTTACTCGAGTCATATCCATCACCAAGCAAATATAAAAGTACAATATTTTTACATGTTACTTCTTTCAATTATTCAACATAGTAACTGAATCATGTGCTATATGTTGGATTTGCAAATAAGGTTTTTTGTTTAGGAAGTTCAGATTGAACCTTCTCGCATTACTATTAGCCAGAGCTGGTTCCATAAAATGTGAGTATGAAATGCATATTTATTTTTCGAGATGTTTGAGACCATGTATGAGTTAAGATCAAACAACTGACGAAATATGCTGGAAAACACAAGCATAGTGACAGGTAGGATATACTACTAATCAATTGGTATTAAACTATCTCGATAATATTTTTCTAGCAATCACTTAACCCACTGAATCACAAATACTGGAAAAGATACAAAATACAAGTTTAATACGTGTATATAATATGGTCTTCATGCACGTAAAGTCACAATAGAACGGAGGCGGAAGCATAAATAACAAACATGAAGATGGCGTTCAACAACAAGAGCAATAGAAACCACCTACACGTTGAAGACAATTGATAGTTGTAACCAAGTGATTGATTACAAATGTACAATTAACAATGACAACAGTCAACACCTTCCATTTGAGAGGGGCGTCAATTATGAAAATCCATGATATCAGATAAGAAAGGAGAAAATCAACAAAATTAACGAAAAGAAAAAATAAATAGTTATAATTTTACAAATAAAATTGACAGTTAATGGAGGTAATCTTAATACGAGACTAAATAGACAAACAAAATAGACAAGGTGATACTAAAACAATAACATCCAAAAGATCGCACTCACTATTATTAATGATAAAGAACACACCAACCTCCGCGCTTGTGCGGGGTGTAGCCACCTAGTAATTAAAATGCTGAGGTGAACACCCTAAGAAGAGAACAAAAACTCAATTATTATTTTTTTTTGGTGGGCAAAAGGGAGAAAAGCCTCCCTATATTATTAGAAAAAATCGGACAACTACGACATCACTACATGTCTAGGACGAGAAACGCCTAAGACATCATCCTCAAGAATCAAAATTATATCAGGTGGTACATAATCAAAACTATGAATTCCTAATGGTAAAGTAAAGGCATAGTTGGCTAACCCGTCGGCTAGACGGTTAGCTTCCCTATACACGTGATCAATTCGGACAATCCAGTCCTTTGAAAGATAGCCATGGCACAAACGTACCAGGAACGACAGTGGGTGAGTCTCCTCAATTCCTGTCTTAAGAAATCCAACCACAACTGCTGAATCAACCTCTAGCTCCAACCTTGCGATCCTCCTTTCCCATGCCAATACCAGTCCATAATAGACCCCCCCACAATTCTGCCAGTGGAGCAGAGCATCGACCAATATTCAGTGCAAAGCCTCCGCACCAATCGCCAAATTTGTTTCTCAACACCCCACCTGCAGTTGCATCACCAGAGTTTCCATGTGATGCCCCGTCTGTATTGAGTTTAATCCACTCATCTCGTGGAGCTTTCCACCCTATTCTTCTCTCCTCTCGTTCCGGTGCACGTTTCTGATCTCCTAGGGCGCATGTTGCTTTGGTCACCTCTGTTGCTTTCTCCTTGACAAATTTTACTCTGTCCCTGCACAATTGGGTGTCCCCAAAAACATTTCCGCACCTCCATTTCCACGCCCACTATACCGTTACTGCAAAAAAGGTGGACCATGTGCTCTCTCCTACCATCTGGTTATCCCCCAGGTTTGTAAACAGCCATTGGAGTAGTGACTGGGTAAAGAAAGTCTGTCTTTTACCCATTGGAACCACACGATTCCATATTCCTTCCAACGCAGGACAATCCCGAAGAACATGTAATACTGTCTCTGGAGCTCCCTTACAGACTTCACACGTATTCGTAGCTCCAAGATGCCGTATGTATGTCCCACAATTGGTCATGATAACCTGCTGTCCAGCTAGCCACAGGAAACATCGTACTCTCTCCGGAGCTACCACCGTCCATATACGTTGATAGAACCTCTCCATGTTCTGTCTTGGTGAGACAACAGAAGTTAACAGCCTGTAAGCCGACTTTACAGAAAAGCTTCCATTATTGGTTCCTTTCCAAGCTACTCTATCCTTCGCTCCAGTTACATGATCAGGCACGACTGCAAGGAGCTCAAGTCGTTTATCCTCTGTAAGATACGGATCAATGTTCTCCAAATCCCAGCCAATGCCGTCCTTCCACAAATCTTTAATTAGTTGATTTTCTTGACCTTGTGGTAGAACAGATGTGATCGACAGTAATAGAGGATCATCCGATAGCCAAGTATCTGACCAAAACTTAATCTGTCTTCCATCTCCGAGTACCCATCTATGCCCTCGAACCACTACTTCTCTTAGTCCGAGACCCACACTTCTCCAAGTAGAAGACCAAGTTCCTTTAGCCATCATCCATCTCATATATTTGAGATCACCTACGCTGTATTTCTTTCTCACCACCTGAGCCCATAAACTGTGCTCGTTGTTCATAACTCGCCATCCAACTTTTGCTATCAGGGCCTTATTCATCTCTTTTGAGCGCCGGATCCCTAAACCTCCTTCATTTTTCTGTTGACAAACTTTGTCCCATGCCACGAGATGAAGCTTTTGTCGGTCTGAGGAGCTCCCCCAGAGAAAGTTATGCGCAAGTCTGTCTAGTCGGTCAAGAGTACTCTGTGGAAGCATAATGGTACTCATGGTATGTACCGGAATCGACGACAATACCGATTTGGTAAGTGTCACACGGCCCGCAAAGCTCAGCGTCATACTCTTCCAGCCTGTAAGTCAAGATGAAACCCTCTCAAGAACCTCTCCAAAGGTGTCCTTGTTAATCCGCTTCTGCAACACCGGCATGCCGAGATATTTGCCCAGATCATGTGTTGAGTGAATACCACTCTCATGACTAATCATTCTTCACATCTCCCGCGAAACATTCAAAGAGAAGAATATTTTGGATTTCTCCAAGTTGACTTTCTGGCCAGATGCTATGCAGAATCTTTCCAGTACACCTCTAATGACACGTATCTGAGCAACTGAGGCCTCCGCAAACAGTATAAGGTTGTCTGCAAACAAAATATGGGATAACAACGGTCCTCCTTGTGATAGTCGTATAGGTTTCCAATTGTTCTCCACTACAGCTCGATCAATAAGGTGGCAAAGCCGTTCCATACACAGAACAAAAAGGTAAGGAGACAAGGGGTCTCCCTGCCGTAAGCCCCTCAGTGGCTTGAAACTATCAGTCATCTCTCCGTTCCACAACAGACTCATCGATGGTCCTGTAACACACTGCATAATCCACCCTACGCAAGTATCAGGGAACCCGGCTGCCTGTAAAGTATCCTCCAAAAAATCCCAGCGTATTCTGTCAAAAGCTTTTTCGAGATCCAGTTTCAACAGCATCCAACCCTTCCTGCCCTTCTTCCGGCGCATTGAATGGACTGCTTCTTGGACCACCACTATATTATCTGTGGTAAGTCGACCTGGAAGAGAACTTGATTGCGCTGGCCCAATGATTTTGTTCATGATCCCTTTCATCCTTCCCACCAATGTCTTTGTGATCGTTTTAAATAGGACATTGCAGAGGCTTATTGGTCTGAATTGCATTATTCTCTCAGGTCTCACAACCTTCGCGATAAGCACCAAGACTGCATTGTTTGTGTTCTGGGGTAATTCCCCCGTTCTAAAGAAGTCGAGCACAAACTGAACCACCGAGCTTCCAACCGTATCCCAATATCGCTGGTAGAACACTGGTTGAAATCCATCCGGCCATGGGGCTTTGAAGCTTCCCATATTTCTGATCGCTGTCGCTATCTCATCTGCAGTGAAAGGCCGCTGCAAATCGTGTTTATCCGCATATGACAGCGTCGCGAAGCTCCCACGAGGTAATGCTTCCACTGACTGTTCCACATCATCCAAAGAATAAAGTCTCCTGTAGTAGGCGATAGCCAACTTTTCTAGCTCTTCTCCATCGGTCAGCCACTGCCCCTGCTCATCTTTTAGCATCTCAATCCTGTTCTTCCTCCTACGGATGATCGTGGAAGTGTGAAAGAATTTTGTATTGCGATCTCCTTGTATGAGGAGCTTCTCACGAGATTTCTGATACCAAATAATCTCCTCCTGCTCCAACACTACATCGAACTCATTTGTCAAACTACTCTCCTTCTGTAGTAATTCATTCGTTGGATTACTTTCGATCATCTTTTGAACTTCCAGAATCTCACTCAACAGTTTTTCTTTCCTTCTCTGAACATTACCAAACACTTCCTTATTCCATCTTTTCAGAACTCCTTGTAACTTCTTTAGCGCCAGTCTCGTATCCAGATTACTATCCCACGAGGCTGTCAATAGATCCTTAAACCCCTCATGAGTTAGCCATGCCGCCTCAAAGCGAAATGGACGACGACTCTTGTTCATCTGTAGTATCGGCTCCAAATCAACGTATAATGGAGCATGGTCAGACGCAAGAAAAGGTAAGTGTGTGACTGTTGCCTCCTGCCATTTGAGTCGAGCATGGGGACAACAGAGAACACGGTCCAAACGCTTCACAATAAAGAGACTCTCCGATCGTCCTCTCTTCCATGTAAATTGCTTACCTCGAAATCCCATATCAATGAGTGAACTGGCGTTTATCCAGCTCCCAAACTCTAAGGAATCTTGAGAAAGTCGTCCACTTCCGCCCATCCTTTCATCAAGCCGAAGGATCGTGTTAAAATCCCCACCAATAACCACTGGCTCGCTCGCTAGCTGAACTACTTCCTTGAGTTGTTCCCAGAGCCCACTGCATCTGGTTGCAGTCGGTGCTGCGTAGACAGCCACCAAGTTTAGAGTATCCACTCCCTTACTGATTCTAGCGTGAATAAACTGATCGGAGTGTTTCACGATTTCGACATCTCCCACATCAGATTTCCGCAACAACCATAAACCTCCACTCTGGCCCACCGAATCCACACAAAAATTCTGATCAAAACCTAAGTTCTGACATATGCGTCCGACACGATCCCCTCCTGCGTGGGTCTCAAACACTGCAAGAACATCAGTACTATATTTCTTCAATAAGTAACGGATCGAACGTCGGAAATTGGGTTTATTTGCCCCCCGGCAATTCCACATAAGAATCTTCATCATTAACAAACACCAAATAGTAAGAAAAGCCGGGGACAACTGTTACGCCTCCTAAGACTCCATTATCTCCGATGGGACTTCATGCATACCTGCATCGTTTCCCAAATTCGCATCCACCACATCCAAGATCGGGTTCGACTCCGTACCCTTATCAGCCAATTGGGGAAGAACTCCATCTACTCTAACAGGGCTATCCTGTAGAAAGAGACCACCGGATCTCCCCAGATTATCCTGTTCGACTCTCAATCGTTTCTCGTTGCTTGACAGTTCAATCCCTCCTCCGGTTGGACCAAACACAAGCCCTCTCATGGGCTTTGACTTCGAGACTGATTTGGGCCTTGTGTTTTTGTTTTTCGGGCCTTTATATCCTCCTATTTGCTTCTTTATTATCGGTGGGTTTACTTTGGGTCCCGCCGAAAAAATCACTCCTGATTCGCGATTCACACTCTTCGTTTGATTTTTGTGAATCTGAATATTCGCATTTCCCTGAATAATCTCATTCTCCTTATTCTCATCTTGACCAACCACTTCTTGCCTTATCTCCGGAGATTCCAAATCTTCCATCAACCTTCCAAAACTGTTTGAAACCATAATATTCGATGTTTCCTTAATTCGAGGGATCTCCCGGAGGTTTCGGCCGGAACTCTCTCTCTGGTTCCCTGTCGCCGTCTTACTCCTCGAACTTCCCCTCTCCTACCGGAATGACGTACCAACGTAAACCCATCCTCCTCCTGGCGTGCTTGACCTGAGTTACAATTAGAACCCTGAGGTGCTTCCGCCGGATTGGTTCTCTGAACTTTAGAGGTCCTGTCAATGGCCGTTCGCTCTTGGATTACATTCGGACACTTATGCACCAAGTGGCCAAACATCCCACAGCTAGAACAGATTTGCGATAGACCTTCATATGATACAAAGTATCTGTCTCCGTTTATCACTATCGAGCCCTTCAAAGGTTTTCTCAGGTTCACCTCAACACAAATCCTGCCGAATCTTGCCCTTTCGAAGTTCAACGTCGTTAAATCCACTTTGCCCGGTTTTTCTAGCCCCTTAGCGATTCCCATCAAGATGGATTTGTGATAGAAATTGATAGGGATATTTGCCAACCGTATCCACACAGGGGTCGTTACGATATCATCATTTATGGGATCGAAGGATGGTGTCCATGCTTGTACCACAAGGTAACTCCCGAACACTCTCCAAGGCCCCCCTGCAAGCGCCGCCAAATACTCATCTTCTTCTCCGAACCTGATCATAAAGTATTGTCGCGGGAGGTCCATTACGCACATCGAGCCCTTTGGCTTCCACATCTCACGAAGCTTCCGGGTCAATACCGCGATGGAAGTAACTCGCCCCAGAACTTTAACAATCATGCAGTGTTTCCACAGCCGTTCATGACTTCTAGCACCTCTTGTTCAATCATGATCACCGGTTCCCCCTCTTCTCCATTCGGAATTTCCAGCCTGACTCTTTCTGAAACAAACGCATCGTCAATCAGCTCCTCCGGATTTGGCATCCCTCCAGCGCTCGAGCCCGTAACCTTCCTCACCCACGAGCCCGTCATGTCCTGAGGATCCCCCGGAGGACGCCCTTGGTCCACGAAATCATCCATGGCCGTATCGTGCTCGCCGCCACCCAAAACCCTAGAAACGCCCTTTTCGCTCTCCATCTTATACTTAGTGTGTATGTCTTCTTAAGAATGTGGTTCAATGTGGAATGTCGAAATAACTCAATTATTATTATATAATAGATTAACTATAACATTTTTTTCTCTATCCTAGCATTTACTCTTTGACATATCTTTCTCTATAATATGTTTTATAACTTTAACTCTGCGATATGCTTTGTTTATATTATGTGTTATATCGGTTCTAATTGTTCCTTCATGTTTTGTGTAGTAAAATTTGATATCTCACATTTTTTTCAAATTTATATCTAACCTGTAAAATATACATTCTTCTTTTCAGTTATTCTGTTTTGCAAGACCCCAAAAATATAGGATATTCCCAAAAAAGTGTCAAATTTTTATTTCCTAAAACTAGAAATATCATGTGTATCGTGTCTTCTATTACACGTTTGTTTCTATCTCTTCTTTACCATTATTTGTTCTTTATTTAGATTTTTCATCTATCCTACAATGGTTTACATCTAAGTCAAATGTGTTATATGGAGATCGAGTGACAATGACGATTGGAAATTCATTGTTGACGAAGAAAAGCGTAGTAGAGTGCTAATATTGGAGACTAATACTCTTTTGGAACAACTGAAGATCATGAGGTTTGGAGGATTGTGAAATGGACCCCCATATTTTTATTGCTAAGTTCAGTTATATACCAAGTGATATGGTCAACTAGAGAGGAAATCCCCCAGTTATTATCGCCAATGATCGGCAAATCACAAATTTTATGCATTATGCAAAGAGGGTTCTTCCACATGCGTGAGTGTTACATATATTTTTTTTTTTTTTGAAAGAATGTTAAATTTATTCAAATCAAAAAAGGCCTTTATACAACATGTGTGACTTGTTTTGAGTTTTTTCTAAAAGACTCTAATGAAAATATAAAGATTTCAGTCTGTCACTACCCCCTGGTACTGGTAGCAAACCAGGTTGTTAGTGCATTCGTAAGGTGTCGGCTCCCTCCTATTCGCAGAGATGATATCCTGTTCCTCACTCCCTTGTCAATAAATCTGAGCAGAGAAGCCGAGGTTTGGTAAGCTTCTCCATGTTTCCTTCCATTCCTCTCTCTCCATATAGTATGAATTGAGCATTGAAAGGCATATCGAAGAAGAAACAATTCCGTATTATTCCTTCCACTGTCAGCCAAAAGATCCAGTATACTGCTCCAGTCCTCTGTATAGCTTAACCCCAATAGTATAGCCGTTAATCCCCTCCAAATCTGCTTAGAATATGAACAGCTGAAGAACAAATGTTCTCGTGTTTCCAGATGGCCCGAACATAAGATGCAGTGAGCATCCGACTGCGGGCTCAATCTTTGGACTCTTACACCTGTGGCCAAGCGGTCATGGACTGCTATCCATGTGACAACAGAGTATCTAGGAGTGGCTCCTCGGAACCAGATAGCACTGTACCAATTAACTCGTGGCGACTGCATTCTTGTCAGCTGCCATGTTTGTTGAGTGTTGAACTTTTGCTTAAATAAGTCGCCAACTCCCTTCCAGAGCCTGATGTCAGTGTCTGAATTCAGCCCCTGCAATCGCAGTTTCAGAATCTCATTCTCAATATCAATCCTATTAGCAACTCTATGCCTGCGACTTCGATACCTTTGAACAGCAAACTCAACAGTAGCAGTTATAGGTATACCCAGGTCTATACATTTCACTGCTACTAGTGACCATCAAAAGAAAAGAGACAATATTGATTGAACAAGGAGACGTGTGAGTCAAGTAATATTGAAGATAATGGTTTTCCCAAAATAAATCATGAAGAATTTGTCAAAGCTTCTAAGAGGTATGATGAAGTCAAGAGAAAAGACCATGTTGCGCATGATGCTATGATTGTGGTGTTCCTGGTTTAAGTTGTGAAACCAAAGAAGACATGCAAAATAATGACCGATTTTGGTTAGCTAATTGTGTGAATAGAGAGAAATTTCTTAGAAGCAAAAGTATTTTGAAGACAACTATGACAATTTCTATAGTGAAGAATAACTCTGACTACAGAGTTTTCAAATGTATGATAAGATGGCGGCATCTATGCTGTAAAGATATCATATGAAATTAAAGTATGCGTCAAGAATGTTTATCTAGGTCTACATATTAGTGTGGTAGGACATATGTGTGTTCCTTCGAAGAAAATAAAATTTGGCAAAACAACTTCCGCAAAAACAATCGAGAATCTGATAATGCAAATTACGAAGATGTCCTGGAAGGGCCAAAACCGAATGAGATTATTAAGTCTTAGCATTTGTGTCAAATAGACATTTCTCATTTGCTAAAGCGCATAGTAAATTTTACCCGCAACCTATACATGAAATTTTCATCACCATCTATCGAAAAATGTTGAACAATGTTCTGTTCACACATCAGGCCACTAAATGCAAGTTCATGGTTATGAAATTTGTTGGTTTGGTTTTGGCTTAAGTGTTGAGGATTTCAAGCTGGTTTACCGGGGTCCCTATTTTGCGATTAATGACATATTTTCTTGCTAAGAAGAATTTATTGGTGGGATCACCAGGCTTAATTCTGTTTTGATCCTCCTCCTCCTCTTCTGAGGAGAGGATTACATCATCATAACTTCTTCCTAGGGAATTAGTTGTCTCCTCAGACTCGTTTAAAAATTCCCACCAAAACTAACCGTACCTAGAGAGAGAGAGAGAGAGAGAGAGCACCCTAAATTAAAAAGGAAATGCTTTGCTAAATTTCAGGAGCTCCAAAAATGGAATTACGTAGTTGTTCATCGTTACCTTGTATGATGATCATTTTCTCCATTTTCAGGTAAAGCAAACCCATTTTTCTCCAAAAAGTTAAAAGTTTTCCTGTTTTGTTTCGCCTTCCGATCTCTTATCTTTCTTTCTTTCTTTCTCGGGTTCCCATCTCCCTCAAATTGGGAACCTGAAAATCGATTCCTCAACTTCACAATCATTCCTTCAGGTAAAGAAAAAACCTTTTGCCTCCTTCTCTTGCAACCTACGGCACCTAACCTAATTTTATATGTTTCATCCTTCAGAATGGGTCTAAAGCTCTCAAGAGGGCCTGGAAAAGAGAAATCAGCTCTAGAACTAAGGCCTCACATTCTGACTTACCTAACCACCAATTCTTACCTACGTAACTTGGTGTCCAAGAAACGAAGACGGTTAACCATGGGTGGATATGATCTCGACATGTCTTACATCTCTGACAAATTGTTGGCTATGTCCTTTCCCGCTGAACGAATGAGAGCAGTGTATAGAAACCCTCTTTGGCAAGTCAAGTCCGTGCTTGATATGCGACATCATAATCACTACAAGGTCAATAAGACAATATAATCAATCATTACCGTTTATATAAACCGATTAACCAAATCTTGTTTTGGTCAGGTCTACAACCTATGCATAGAAGAATGTTACGATCCAGAAAACTTTTACGGCCGCGTGGAGAGATTCCCATTTGATGACAACCATGTCCCAACTCTTAAAATGATCCAACTTTTCTGCGAAAGTGTTCATTCTTGGCTCTCTTTAGATCCCAAAAACATTGCAGTGGTGCACTGCATGGTATTCTACGAATAAAAAATTCGACCCCGCCCGTTGTTGAACCATATCAGATCTCATCTAATGTAACTTTTGCAGGCAGGAAAAGGCAGAACAGGACTAATGGTGTCAGCATACCTTGTCTACGGTGGAATGGCAGCTGAGGAAGCTCTAGAGATGTATGCAAGCAGAAGAACCACAAACAATAATGGAGTAAGTCCTCTACGAATAGAGAAAGCTTCTCTTAATAAAGCAAAACCATTAATCTCTTCCTTGACAGGTCTCGATACCAAGCCAGCGTCGTTATGTGAAATACTGGTCACATTTACTCTCGTTTGGTAAAAGAATCGGAAACAGACCTCCCGAGGTTAAATTACCTCAAGAACATAGCAGAGAGTTGCTAAGAATTAGAGTTTACGATACCGTCAATGTTGATTCCGTCTTCTTTGTGGTCTCAGAACTTCAGGAGGTAAAAATAACTACATATTGTTCCACTGCAGACTCTGTCTCTGCTTGACGTATACATTTTGATGCATTGTAGACTATGTTTCTTCTTGCAATATACCTTTTTGGACGCATTCTAGACTTTGTTTTACTTAATATATACATTTTGATGCATATTAGACTCTGTTTCTGCTTGAAATGTTCATTCTGGATGAATTATAAACTGTGTTTCTGCTTGAAATATACATTTTGATGTAAAGCTGACTCTATTTTGTACTTCATTTATATACTTTAATGCATGATATATAGGTTCTGACGCATTGTAGATTTATAGACTCTGTTTCTGCTTGATATAAACATTTAATTTGATGCATCACAAACTCGGTTTCTTCGTGTTATACACACTTTAGTCCAATGCTGATTCTGTTTCTGATGTTAGGTTCCGAATGAGATGTATCCACCATCTGTAGAACTTTCAAGAGGTTGTTGTAGACAATTCAAGAAAGGCTACTGTAGAAGCTTGAGTCCACGTTATTATATATCTCATTCCCATATGAACTGTGATTCCGAAGAAGATGAGGTGCTAACAAAAAGAAAAGAACCGCGTCTTGTTGTTCAAATGGATACAGAGAGTTCCATCATCGACGAGAAAACATGTCTTGACTTCTACTTTGACAAACCTGTCAGGGTAAGTAACAAAGATAATTCTTTCGGGCAATGTTTGATAAGATCTTTGATAAGTATATGGTTCTTGGATAGGTGAGTGGAGACATACGCATCACATTCTATCAGAAAATGATTGGAAGCCGTCTCTTTTATACTTGCTTCAACACAGCCTTTATAACCAATGGCTTGCTTCAGGTAAACTTCTCCAAAGCATCCAAGCCAGTTTTGTTCTCCTTGAACATGCTTATCAGTCTCCGTTTTTATTTATGCAGTTTTCCATAGGAGAGCTAGATAAAGTTGGTGGTAATGGAAGATCAATATCTGGTCCTGACTTTAGCTTGGAGTTGCTTTTTACTCCAGCTAGTTCCAAATCAGGAAAGCTTCTTTCCCGAGATGACCTGTGTCTCCCTTGAGGCCTCTGTTTTCAGCTCCTTCAAACCCGAGTCGTTGAAGCCAAAAAGAGTTATGAATACTCAGCTGATGCTACAAACACCTCCATTGCTTACACCGGCATTTCTCCTGTACAAAAGCAGAGGCAAATGAGAAATCTTGAAACACTAGCAGCAAGTAGCTAATGCAAATGGCACATAACATATAGTTTTCTCAACAATCTTTGTTTTTTTGGGTAGCAGGGACCGTAATTTTGGTAAATGATAGACATTAATGTAATATTGTTACTATCTTGCCATCCATTTTTCACTAGGATGGTCTGTTTCCAGTTTAATATTACTGAATAAATTTATCATTTCCCCCACCAGATATTCTGCCAAGAGTTATGGAAACGGTTTATATCTTCATCCTGTCTGTGAATTTAACAGAAGGGAAAAGCATTAGAAGAGATCTATTTTTGGTCATGAATCTTGTTCTTTGAAATCACCTCAAAAGATATGCCATTGTCGTAGAGTCTCTGCTGGATATCAGTTGAACCAAAAACACTGATGGTGTGAAGGATACTAGAGATCCCTCTCTATCAAGTCTGTAATATTCTCATATTCCACTTATGGAAACATGTATAAATGTATAGCTTCTAGGGCATCAGTCGTCTCTGTATATATTGATGTAGTAGCCACTCTTCATAAAGATATATTGAACAATACCTTTATATGGTATCAGAGCAGCCATAAAGTTTTTCTTCCCGGCCTCTTTCTCTTTTCTTTTCACTCGATCTATCAATCTTCTTCCTCCTAATCCTCTGTTTCTTCTGTTACAATGTCCACCACAACTGCTGAGACCATTGATGCCACACCTAACACTCTCCTCCATATTAACATGTCCAATGTTACCAAACTCTCTTCCAACAACTTTCTCATGTGGAATATCCAGATCCAAGCTCTACTTGATGGCTATGGGCTCTCGGGTCATCTTGATGGCTCCACACCACCGTCGGCTCCTACTGTCACCTCCGATGGAATTACCACACCAAATCCGACTTTCACCACTTGGACACGTCAAGATCGTCTGATCTTCAGTGGGCTCATTGGTGCAATTATGCCTACTATTCAACCTATTGTTTCCACTGCCAAAACGTCTGCTGATATCTGGTCCACTCTCGCGTCAACATACGCCAAACCGACAAGGGGCCATATCCAGCTGATCAAACTTCAAATCAAAGGTTGGACAAAAGGTACAAAGACCATTGATGAGTATCTTCAAGGATTTGTTACAAGATCCGACCAACTAGCGCTTCTAGGGAAACCTATTGAACATGAGGATCAGGTTGAATACATCCTTGGTGGTCTCCCGGAAGAGTACAAGTCAATTTCGGATCAGCTGGAGGGCCGCGACATCACGCCTACAATTACAGAGATCCATGAGAAACTTCTCAACAAAGAAGCTAAGGTCCTTACATCCTTGAAGGAAACTGTAGCTATACCTGTCACTGCCAATGTTGCTGCTACACAGACGCAAAGTCATCGCTACAATCAGAACCAACGCACACCTAACCCCAATCCACAGTGGAACCGCAATCAACAGACAAAGAACTTCTACAACAACAACCGATATCAAAAGGGGTCTCAAGGCGGGTACCAGGGGCGCTGTCAACTTTGTGGGACTCAGGGTCATAGTGCGCGCAGGTGTCCTCAACTTGGGGGTCACGGTTCTTCTTCTAGCAGTGCTACTGTCAACAACGCATATCCTCCATGGCAGCCACGTGCAAACCTGGCTCTTGGCTCCACTCAACAGAACAACTCGTGGTTTCTTGACAGCGGCGCAACTCATCATATGACGAATTATCTTGATAACCTTGCCTTACACACACCATACAATGGCAACGATGCAGTCCTTATAGGCGATGGCTCTCCTCTCCCCATAACGCACACTGGTTCACTATCCTTTCCTTCTTCCTGTAAACCCTTATCTTTAAACAACGTTCTCTGTGTTCCAAACTTTCACAAGAACCTAATCTCAGTCTATCGCTTGTGTAATGCTAACAAAGTTTCCGTTGAATTTTTTCCTCCTCACTTTCAGGTGAAGGATCTATCCTCGGGTGCCCTATTGCTCCACGGCATAACCAAGAATGAGTTATATGAGTGGCCAGCCTCACCCACCACCCTTCAATCCTTCTTCGCTTCCACAAAATCTAAACCTTCTCTCAAATACTGGCATGATCGTTTGGGCCATCCTTCTTTATCTACTTTAAAAGCTATTGTTTAAAAGTTTTCTATTCCAGTGTTGCATTCTTCTTCGCAGTCTTCGCTGTGCCCAGACTGTTCTATTAATAAATCCCATAAACTACCTTTTTCTCAAACATCAATCACCTCAAACAAACCTCTTGAACACATATTCTCTGATTCTGGATGTCTCCTGTGATTTCTGTTGATAACTACAGATATTATGTAGTCTTTGTCGACCACTTCACACGATACTCGTGGCTCTATCCGTCGAAAACAAAGTCACAAGTTCGGGATGTCTTCACTGCCTTCAAAGCTCTGGTGGAGAGCAAGTTCAATCTCAAAATTGGCACTTTATACTCTGACAATGGTGGAGAGTACATGGCGTTAAAATCCTTTCTCTCCGCTGCCGGAATATCTCATCTGACATCTCCTCCGCACACACCAGAACACAATGGAGTATCAGAACGCAAACATCGCCATGTCGTTGAAACCGGACTCTCTCTCCTTTCTCACGAGAGAGTACTGGACTTATGCGTTTTCAGCCGCAATCTATCTCATCAATCGTCTCCCAACTCCGGTTCTGAATATGACGTCTCCCTTCTCCAAGCTTTTTGGGACAAGCCCCAACTATGACAAACTAAAGATATTTGGTTGTTTATGCTTTCCTTGGTTTCGACCCTACAACAATCACAAGATTGAGAACCGTTCTACCCCATGTGTGTTCTTGGGCTACTCCACCACCCAGAGTGCTTATCTGTGTCTTCAACAAAGCTCAGGCAGGATCTATGTCTCCAGACATGTTCAATTTGATGAACAAGTTTACCCCTTTCTTCAATCTTCTCCTCTCCAGTCAAACTCCGAACCTCAATCCACTAGACAAACAGAACCCTTGCACTCTCTCATCCCTCTCAGACCGCCGCGAGTTAGCTCAACCTTGCCATCTCTAGGGAACCCGAGGATAGCTTCTCTACCGCCGGTGACGTTGGAGGATTCTGTCGACGGACTCGTTGATAGCGATACACAACCTGATATGACTTCTAACTCTAATCCTATTTCTTCTGAACCACAAACCCAAACATGCCCAATTCCTCAAGCCCATACCCGAGATACTTCCTCTCACAGCCCAGAAACATCCAACACCCAAAACAATAATCCTCAGGCCCAAACACAAAACCAAAACACAAATTCCCTTGGCCCACTCGAAAACACAGTCACACAACCCTCGTCGTCTTCCTCTCTTCCCTAAGAACCACAACTGATACTAGAAAACCACCATCCTATGACCACCCGAAGAAAGAACAACATCTCCAAAACGAAATCAAAGCTAAACCTCTCTGCCAAATTAACCCACACCTACCCTCTTGAGCCCAGAACCGTGAACCAAGCGTTCCTTGACAAGAGATGGAGAGGCTCGATGTCAACCGAATTAGATTCGTTTGCTCGCAACCAGACGTTTGAGCTCGTACCTAGGCAACCATATCACAACATTATAGGTTGTCGCTGGACTTATACTAACAAGTTTTTCGCAGATGGTTGTCATCGCTGTTGTAAATCCCGTCTAGTAGCTAAAGGCCACACTCAACAGTATGGGCGTGATTACACAACTACCTTTAGTCCAGTGATCAAGGCGACAACGATACGTTTGATTCTTGATGTTGCAGTATCACGGTCATGGCCCATACAACAGTTAGATGTGAATAATGCCTTCCTCCAAGGCACTCTAAAGGAAGAAGTCTACATGGAGCAGCCACCGGGGTTCGTTGATCCAGACAAACCGACACATGTTTGCCGACTTCGGAAAGCAGTTTACGGTCTGAAACAAGCGCCACGTGCCTGGTACAATGAACTTCAAACCTTTCTTCTCAGTCTTGGTTTCAAAAACTCACTGGCAGACGCCTCTTTGTTTGTCTACAACAATGGGAACGAACTGGTTTATCTCCTGGTGTATGTCGACGACATTCTCATAACCAGGAACAGTAAGGCCGCGATCATACGGATTCTTTCCCTCCTAGCGGCACGGTTTTCAGTCAAACACCCGGAGGAACTCAATTATTTTCTAGGTATTGAGGCTCGCCGTACCAACAATGGTCTCCATCTCTCACAACGGAGATACATTCTGGATCTTCTCCACCAGTACAAGATGGAAGATGCCAATCCAGTTAGCACTCCCATGGCGTCTGCTCCAAAGCTCACTTTAACCTTAGGCATTGCGCTATCTGATCCGAAGGAGTTTGGGAAGCTTATTGGTAGTCTTCAGTACCTGCAGTTCAGTCGTCTTGACATCGCATATGCTGTTAACAGACTCTCCCAGTTCATGCATCGTCTCACAGACCTTCATTGGCAAGTAGCAAAACGGATTTTGAGGTATCTTGCAGCTACACCCTCTCACGGCATCTAATTCTCTGTGTGCAATGTTCTCAGTCTACACGCCTTCTCTGATGCTGACTGGGCAGGAGACGCAGATGATTACGTCTCTACAAATGCGCACATTGTATACCTCGGCAAGTCACCTGTTTCTTGGACAGCAAAGAAGCAATCTGGCGTTGCACGCTCTAGTACAGAAGTTGAATACAGATTAGTCACAAACGCATCAGCTGAAATCAGATGGATTTGCAACTTTCTGAGTGAACTGGGTATCAAGCTGACTTCTCCTTATGTCATCTATTGCAATAATCTTGGTGCTACTTTCCTGTGCGCTAATCCGGTGTTTCACTCACGTATGAAACATGTGGCTCTCGACTATCATTTCAATTCAAATGCTAAGAGTGGCTCATGTTAACACAAAGGAACAGCTGGCTGACGCTCTCATAATACCACTCCCGCGCCAACACTATACAGAGTTAAGAATCAAGATTGGAGTGTCTGAACCCCCTCCATCTTGAGGGGGCGTGTGAAAGATACTAGAGATCACTCTCTATCAAGTCTGTAATATTCTCATATTCCACTTATGGAAACATGTATAAATGTATAGCTCCTAGGGCATCAGTCGTCTCTGTATATATTGATGTAGTAGCCACTCTTCATAAAGATATATTGAACAATACCTTTATAGATGGGTGTGTCGTTAGTAGGTTATGTTTTAACCCGATTATCTGACTGCAAGTGCAAAGTGTCAAATCTCAAAGATCTCTAGAAACACAAGAAATATAAAGAACAATTTTTTTTATTAGCTTTTGAAACTACTCAAAACTAAAGCTCTCAATGTTTCACTCTTAGATCTTATGAAACACCTCTCCATTAGACCTATATTTATATGAAAGACAATTCCCTTTAACATGTAGGATATGGAAAACACAAACCTAACCTAAGTAGAAATTTCCTTTTCCTATTTCTAGGTTTCCTTATTGTGTTTATCTTAACATATTAA
The DNA here is from genome assembly GCF_020379485.1 of Brassica napus. Lineage (NCBI taxonomy): Eukaryota > Viridiplantae > Streptophyta > Magnoliopsida > Brassicales > Brassicaceae > Brassica > Brassica napus. The sequence goes on from NC_063449.1 coordinate 21,385,160, forward strand.
ACATCTAATAATATGTTAAGTTTCCACAAGCTTGGAATTATCCAACATTCACCCCCTTAATTCCAACTTGAATTAGGGAGATCAATTTTTTGAACTCCGATTAAGCTCCTCATTTGCTTGAACATAATCCTTGCTAATGGATTGGTAAGGATGTCGGCCTTTCTGCTCAACACCCGACACATGCTCCACTTCGATCTGCTCGTTCTCCACATACTCACGAATGAAGTGATACTTCTTGAGTACATGCTTACTCCTTCCATGGAAAACTGGATTCTTCGTTAGAGCAATGGCTGATTTTTTGTCGATCCTAAGCTTGACCTTCTCGCCTTCTTTGCTTAGTATCTCACTCAACAATTCCTTGGTCCATATAGCTTGCTTTGCTGCTTCTGTTGCTGCCATGAATTCTGCTTCGCATGATGACAATTCAACCATCTGTTGCTTCTGCGATGTCCAAGTGATTAGTGATGAACCGTAGTAGAATGCATCTCCTGACGTGCTCCTCCCGTCATCGAGATCAATGTTGTGACTGCTGTCACTATAACCAACGACACTCATTAACCCATCTCTCTTGAAGAACAAACCATAGTTTGTTGTTCCTTTCACATACCACAGTATAGGCTTGATGGCTTGTCCGTGAGAATCTCTCGTATTGTGCATGTATCCGCTAAGAACACCTACTACGTAACACAGGCCAGGTCTTGTGTGAAGCAGATACCTCAAACATCCTATGATTCTTCTGAACTCGGTAGCATCTACCTCTCGTTCTTCTTCAGCTTTTGAGATCTTCAAATTCGCCTCCATTGGAATTTGAGTTGCGTTACACGCTTCCATCTTCGTGTCATACATGATTCCTTGAGCATACCTTTCTTGTTTTATTCTGATTTCGTCTGCTCCTTGAATCACCTATATGCCAAGGTAGTACGTTAGCTTACCTAGATCTGACATCTCGAACTTCTTAGACATCTCCTCCTTGAATTGCCAATCACCTGAAGCGAAGTTCCTCTCACAAATAGATCATCAACGTAGATGGCTATGATCAAGACGTCTCCACCTTCAGTCTTGCGGTACACTGATGGTTCCTTCGTGCACTTCTCAAATCTCATCTCCTTGTGAACCTGATCGAGTTTTACATTCCATGCCCTGGGTGCCTAGCGTAACCCATACAAAGCCTTGTGTAACACATACACTCGATCCTCTTCTCTTTTCTTTTCAGAACCAGTCGGTCTATCTACAAGCTCCCATACCTTGTTTCTTGTGAAAGATTTCAACTCGCCTGTCATAGCTTCAATCCAATTATCTTCACAAACTAGATTGAGTTCATCTGAGGTTAACTCTCCTCCTCTATCGGCGCATCCTAGATGGAACATAGCTGAGGCAACCTCTCCCCCTCAATCGGTGCAACCTAGATTGAACTTAGGTGAGGCAAACTCTCATCCTCTATCGGTGTGAAATCTTTTGAACCGATAGAATGCCTCACGATTATCTGCTTGCATTGGTGGTGCGATTCGTCCACACAAATCTCCAAGCAATAATCTCAATGGCTTTGATGTACAAACCATGACCTTAGTCGGGAATGAATCTCTGATTTGCTTCCCTGCGAAACATGTGTCACACACGGCTTCTCCGTGTGTTACACTCGATAACGAGTGTCTAATCTGCTTCTCTGCTAGACATGCGTTACACACGCCTTCTTCATGTGTTACACTCTACATTCCGACGATCATCTCCTTCCTCCTCATCGACCAAACCTGGTAGTTTGTCGATGACAACATTGTACAATGGATGGATGTGAATCCAAAGTCTTTGATGCGTGGCGCAGCTGTAGTCACGTCGGCCATCTACTTTCGTGATCTCTCCTTGTGTCGCCATGATTTAAGCTTCATCTTAAGCTTAGATTCGAGTCTCCAACTTGAGGCTCTTTAAGGATGGTAATGGCCCAACTTGGCTCTAATACCAATTCAAATCTCAAAGATCTCTAGAAACACAAGAATTATAAAGAACAACTTTTCTTTTTTTGTTTCTTTTTTGGCAGCAAACGGTTATTCTATTACTCAAACTTGAGGTGGTCTGGGTAACCAGACCGGAATAGAATAACCAATAAAACATAAAGATCTATGAAAAGAATGTGCATTCCTAGCTAACGAATCTTCAATCTCATTATGCACTCTTGGAAAGTAGCTGATCTTGAAGTCGGAAAAACACAACCAAAGAGTTTGAATGATTTCTAGCTCAGTTGAGAAGTTGGGCCAAGCTTGTGGTTGTTCTAACATTGCAATCAGATCCTTGCAGTCTATCCCAAACCTCTGACAGGTCGAGTTTTGTATCATGCTCTCCATTGCCCATTGTAGCGCTCCCAGTTTCGAGTGTAAAGCTGTATCCCGTCTCCTTAAATTCCTTGACCCCATGAGTTGAATCTTCCCCATTGTATCCTTCCAAACCCATCCCATACCACTAAACTGAGCTGTGGAGGTCCATGAGCCATCCACCATATAAATATTATCCAAGCGTAAGGCTTGTGTTTCTTCAGCAATCTGTACCTGTGTTGGAACCGACACAGTGTCTCTTGCATTGTACCAAGCTTGGCACTCGCTCTCTGCATACCTGACTAGTTCCAAAGGGTCTCTGCCTGTGCCTCTGAACAACTTATCGTTCCTAGCTTTCCAGATGTACCAAATTATCCAAGGATAAGAGTCTCTGTCATCTTCTGGCACCACTATACTATTCTTTCTCCAAAAAATATAGTCCATATTAGCATAAATACTTGGTACAAGGAAGATTTGAGGGCTCGACGGTGTTGATGATAACTCTCATGCTTGTAAGGCTAGGGGACATTCAAAGATCGCATGAGTCACAGTCTCTTCTGGCGCTCCACATCTTGGGCAATAATTATCACAACGCATATTGCAGCGTACCAGATTCCTTGTTACTGCTACCTGTCATGAGATTAATTGCCATATAAGTTGGCAAATATTTTGTGGCGCATTCACCTTCCAAGCGAAGGCTTGAAGTTTGGTTATGCTAGGTTGTAAAACTTCTATATCCTCCTCATCTCTCATCAAATTTGTAGCAACCCAATATCCTGACTTGACAGGATATTGTCCATTCTTTGTGTAACTCCAGCAAAATGTATCACGTCGATGGATAGGGCTTATGGCCAGACTCTGAATCATCGAAATATCCTCTTGAGCTACAAATTGTTCCAGTAATCGAGCATCCCACACCTTTAAATCCGGATCGATAAGACTACTAACGGTCATCTTTGGGTTTACTGCTGGGGCCAGGGCGCGAGCCGGCCTTGCTGGCGTCTAAGGGATCCAAGGATCCTCCCACACATTACTTTCATACCCTGAATGCACTTTGTTTCTGAGGCCCATGAGTAATAGCTTCCTTGTGGCAATAATGCTCGTTCATACATACGATGGGGTGTCTAATGTGCCAATTCGCAATGGCGAACTCAGACGATAATATCTCCCCCAAAGAACTCTCGCCACTAGTGAATCCGGAAATTGAACAAGTCGCCAAAGCTGTTTAGATAGAAGAGCTAGATTAAATTCATGGATCATACGGAAGCCAATTCCTCCCTCCTCTTGAGGTGCACACATCTTTTCCCATTTTACCCAATTGATTCCTCTTTTTGGTGGGTTTGAGCTCCACCAGAATTGTGCAATGGCACTTGCTAGGTTCTCACATATCTCTAATGAGAGCAGGAAGCTAGACATTACATAAGTCGGGACATCTAGCAAGATAGATTTAATCAGAACCTCATTTCCTCCCTTAGACAGCCATCTACCAGTCCAGCCATTCGCTCTGTGTAGGAGCTTCTCCTTTAGAAAAGCAAAAAGTTTACACTTTGACCCACTGATGTCTTCTGGGATTCCTAAGTAGGGGCCCATTCCGCCTTCGTTTTGGATACCAAGTGTATCTTTGATCTGTTGTCTATCATTCGCTGGAATCCTTTTACCAAAGAGTAATGAGGATTTATCAAAATTAATACATTGACCTGATGCTTTCCCATATTTCCTGACTACTTTCATAACTTCTTCACATTCAAGGGGCTCCGCCTTACAGAAAAAAAGGCTATCATCAGCAAAGAGAAGGTGTGATACCGAGGGGCTAGCGCGTGCGACTCGCATCCCCGTTATCTTCTCTTGATTCTCTGCTTAATTAAGAAGGCTAACGAGCGCTTCCGTGCATAGAATAAATATGAAAGAAGACAAAAGATCTCCTTGCTGTAAACCTCTCCCAGGGACAATGTTCCCCCTTGGTTCTCCCTTCATGAGGACTTTATACTTGACCGTGGTGATGCATCTCATAATCCAATCAATCCATATTTCTGAAAAATCCATCTTTCTCATGACTGCCTCAATGAATGACCACTCCATCCTATCGTATGCTTGCTTATATCAGTTTTTATGGCCATTCGTTTAACCCATCCTCCTGGTTTAGTTATCAAAGCGTGAAACATCTCCTGGGCTATCATGATATTATCTGTAATCTGTCGACAAGCAACAAAAGCTGACTGGGTCTCAAATATACGCTGTGGGAGAACCTTCTTCAATCTTTGGCATAAGACCTTAGATATTATCTTATATCTGACATTGCATAGATTGATAGGTCTAAACTTTGTCATCTCGTTTGGCTACGTTGTCTTAGGAATTAAACAGATGTTCGTGTCATTTAAGCCATGTGCCATTGTTCCGTCAAAAATGAACTGATTAACCATACGAGTTAAATCATCTTTGACAATATCCCAAAAGTTTTGGTAGAAGAGAGCTGTTATTCCATCCGGTCCTGGGGCTTTCTCTGGGTGCATAGCAAACAACGCTAATTTTACCTCCCATTCAGTTACTGGAGTAGTGAGGCCTTCATTTATTGCCCCAGTGATCGTAGGTGATATCTCCGACAGCACATCAGCTATATCTTCTGGGTTGGAAGACTCAAATATTTGTCGAAAGTAACTAGTAGAAATGGCTACCAATCTTTCCTCATCTTCCACCACATTCCCATTTTCATCTAAGAGTTGTGTTATCCTATTCCTTGCTCTTCTCTGCTTCACCAACGCATGGAAATATTTTGAGTTCCTATCCGCTTTCCTTAACCAGAGAACCCTACTTTTCTGTCTCCAAATCATCTCTTCTGCCTTAAGAGCAGTAGATAATTCCTTCAAAGCATCTGCTATTTCCTCAGATGTAGCATCATCATTCGAGTATAGATCCTCCACCTTTTCTTTAAGCTCTTCCACTAGCTTCTCCGAATTCACATTGTTTTGTCTCCTCCATTGACTTAAAGCTCTTCTACAACTAGCAATGTGTTCCATTATGTTCGCTCCAGGAGGCAAATCCTCTGATTTCCATCCCTCCACGATGACTTGCCTTAGTTCCTCATTATCCAACCACCGTTTGTCAAATTAAAAAAAAAAAATTTCTCCTCACTGGCTTTGTTAGAATCTCTGCTAGGACCGGACGATGATCCGAGCCCCAAAGCCTGAGATACCTGACAGCCGAATGAGGGAACTTTTTATGCCAATCCTCATTCCCCACTGATCTATCCAATCGACATCTAACCATTGTCCTTCCTGATCTTTTCCCTACCCATGACAACATATTTCCAGTAAATGGGAACTCCAGCATGCCACAATCACTCAACATTTGCTTGAAAGGCAAGAAAGAACTGTCAGACCGCCTTCTACCTCCTTCCTTTTCACTATGATCAGTTATTTCATTAAAATCACATATCATGAACCAAGGTCCATTTCGTGTTGTTGAGAAACGCGTAAGACGTTCCCCAACCTGATCCCTGCGTTCTAAAACAGAGTCTCCATAAACAAATGTCATAAAGACTTTTATTCCATCAATGACTGCCTCAATGTCAATCATTCTATTATTCGAAAATAAAACATTAACTTGAAACTCATCCATAAAAATTAAAGCTAAACCTCCGCTAAGGCCAAGTGGCTCAACGGTAAATAAATGATCAAATCCTAAGTCGACCTGGATGTTTTGCAACAGCAGCCTCCTATTCTTCGCCTCAGAAAGAAACACAAGTCCTAGACGATGCTTCTGACACATCTCTGTAAGGTGTCGAACTGTGAGGTTGTTTCCAATCCCTCGACAATTCCAACTGAGTGTCCATCACCTTTGGACACACCTTTGGATACACTACCTCTTTGCTTCTTCGAACTCTGGTAATGTTTCCTTGACATGCTCTAGTCTCTAGCCATATGAGCTCCTTGAGACGAAGAGAAAGACTTTCGAGGAGATCCCTGACGAAGAATCTCAAATTTTTTGCTCTGAAGGCCCAATGGGACATTCGCTTTAGTACCTTGCCGACTGCTCTTCAACACTTTAGTATTAAGCTCTGAGGTCGCAGGCCCCGTCGTTTCCATGCTCACAGCCTGCTGCGCCTCACTCTCTTCCATCTCTTTGAGGTCTATACCAAGTAAATCCTCATCTAGCACTTCACACTCCATCATTCCATCATCCTGATTATCCTCGATATCCATATCATTCAGAGCACCAATAATCTGATTGTCTCCAGCAACGGTTACCGGTTCGTGGTCACTAAGGATCGTGAAAGAGAGAGAACGAGTAAGCTCTTTTTCCCACTTTGTGACATTCTCCTCCATGTCATGGTCAATACGGGATGGCGTTACAATAGTACTAGCCAATCTCTTAGCGCCTCTAGCGCTGTTACCCTCTCCCGACCTCGCACTTTGATGCTCAGTCATCCCATGTAAACCATTGTTACTTGTGCCAGAAGGTTGTTCATATGGAACAATCTGACAATAGCTTGTTGCTGATGACGCTGAGGGTTGTGACGTTGTACCTAGACGCTTAGTAGTCTCAGCTTTCTCCCGCCAAGTCTGCTTCTGATTACGGTCATAAGGACCCTTAGAAGCTCACGAGCCACCATATCTGTTACTCCGATTAAGATCGTTGTGGCGTCGCATGATCCTATCTGAATGTGTTGCACGTAGATCACCAAAATGATGCGTCCTCTGTGCATACTTCCTATCATCCTCACCATACCCTGAAGGAGCAACGTGTCTGGAAGAAGACTCCATACGTTGTACTTAAGGTTGGCGCTCGTGTGCATTTGGCCGCTGCTCGCTGTTAAAGTTATGGCGCTGAGCCATATCCTGTGGAGCTTGCATCCTCTTAAAGATACCAGGACGCTCTGTTTGAGGCTGAAGTCGCGACCGCACATCCAAAGAAGGACAATGATCCTTTTCATGTGTAAGCATACCACATGTAGAGCAGTGTTTAAATAGCTTCTCATACTTGATCTCGATAGTGACCTCATCTCCATCCTTCGACTCCACTTTCCTTGAGAATTTGAGAGGCCTTCGAGAATCCACATCAACGAGCATACGGCCCTCAGCTACTTCCAAAGTATCAACATGAACAAGGCCTAATCTTGCACCAATTTTTTTAAGATTTTTATCCGTCCAAAGATGCAAAGGTATACCAATCACTTGAACCATAAAAGGGACGATCCACGGGTAATCATCATGAACAATGGGTTCCCATTGCACCAGCACAAACTTACAAAAGTTGAAAAGAAAGGGACCCTGTCGAAGAACAGAGTTGAAATCCTCTTTCGAAGTAAAATTGAGAAGAAACTTCCCATTGCCCAAGTCATTGGCCGTAATGCGATCTTCCATACCCCATTGTGATGGCATCTTCTGAAGTAGCTTCTCGACGTTTTGTTTCTTTGGGTTGAGCACCTTCCCAATAAGCGATAAGCTACACTCGCTAGCGATAAGCTAAACTCGCTAGCGATCAGCGTATCATCCTGATCCGTCAGTTTGATCGGCGCATCGTCATCCTCGTAAAGGATACCCTTCCTTTTATGTCCGCCATGTGGCTAGAAAGTGGTCTGTAAGATGACCCCATACGAAGATATGGAGATCAGATCACAGCTCCAAAGAGGTCCGTGATTCAGCTTGGATTAACGCAGGTGATCAGATGTGATCAGATGTGATCAGAGATAGGGATCGGGGGCGCAGCTGTGATTTCTGGTGATCCCCACGTCAAAGAACGTGATGATCAGATGGAGATCAAAGCTTCGAAGGAAACTTCAATCTAGTGGGTTCTACAACCGTATTCAAACCATCAAAACGAAGAAGCGATGCGGCAACATGGAAGCTTGGACGATACGGCAATGGAGAATCTTTCCAGGAACACGTGAGAGCGCTTCGAACACAGGGAGTGTCGGATAGTCTCCCCTGCGTTGATGCAGAGCCCGCCGAGTGCAGGATCTACGTCAGGACGATCTGGATTGAAATCACCTTTCTCATCACCTCTAGAGCGGCTAGGGCTTCTTTTTCCTTACTCTGATTAACACTTAACAACTTTTCTTATTAGATTTAGAAACTACTCAACTAAAGCTCTCAATGTTTCACTCTTAGATCTTATGGAACACCTCTCCATTAGACATATATTTATATGAAAGACAATTCCCTTTAACATGTGGGATATGGAAAACACAAACCTAATCTAAATAGAAACTTTTTTTTCCTATTTCTAGGTTTCCTTATTGTGTTTATCTTAACATATTAAACATTTAATAATATGTTAAGTTTCCGCGAGCTTGGAACTATCCAACAAAGTGAAGTTGGTGAGATACAATGTGGAGAAGAAATTAAATGACATGGCCTTAGATCAAAATAATGGTTTCAAACGTTTATCTTTATCTAATGTTTTGTTTAGTGGAAGGGTTTAGTGGATGTGTTAGTTGCCCTTGCCCATGCATGTTTCCGTAGTAGTTAGTTTGTTTCTTTAGTTTGGTATTTAAGCATGAGTTGGAAAGAGAATGAATAAGAAAAAAATATTATGGTAACTTGTTTTGTTTTATATAATTTGTTCTTTCACAAACTCTCTTAGGTTTGAGTAGGGACTTTAATTGGCAAAATCAAACTTGTGTTCTGAGGTAACAAAGGAGTTATTTTTTTAACATGTGTATGACGTATACAATGAAGATGTGGTGGTGTGCTTGATAGATCAATAAATTTGAAATTTCATCAAAAAAAACTACTATCAAAGTACTATTTTAGATTTTTTTTTTCTTATGATTTTAGAAAGAGGAAAAATGCTATTAAATAATCTTCTAAAATTATGTTTTGCTTAGGATTTTAGAAAAGTAAAATTACTATCAAATAATTATCAGTTACTATTTAAATCATTACTATCATTACTATTTTTACAACTCGTTTTTAAAATTAAATAATCTTTAATATTTTTTTTTAGGAATTTAGAAAATTAAAATTACTATCATATAATCTTATACAAATATCTCTTTATTTAGGATTTCATAAATTACTATGAAATGACTATATCTAATTACAATTAAATAATTTTAAATTTAATTTTTTTTATTTAGTTTTTCTTAATGTCATTACTATTTTTACAATTCGTTTTTGTTAATTAAACAATTTAAATATTTTTTTATGAGTTAGAAAAAAGAAAAATTACTATCAAATATTCTTTTATAATTTCTTTTGCTTAAGGTATTAGAAAGCGAAAATTAAAATCACATAATCTTGTACAAATATCTTTTTAGGATACATAATTTAATAAAACATTTATAATTAGTTTTTAACACATGTTACAATTTCAAATTTTCTATTGACATGTATTACGATCATGTTAATTAGCTATTTTGAAGAACAAGACTTTATATAATAAGATCTCTTATTTAGAATTTTATAAAAATAAAATTACTATCAGATGACTATATTTAATGACTAATAAATTATTTTAAATTTACTATTTTATTTCATTTTTATTAATGTCAATACTATTTTACAATTCGTTTTTGTTAATTAAATAATTTTAATATCTTTTGTTTATAATTTAGAAAAGCGAAAACTACTATCAAATACTCTTTTACAATTTTTCATTTAAGATTTTAGAAAATGAAAATTACAATCACATAATCTTGTACATTATCTTTTGTTTTAACACATGTCACAATGTTAAAAAATTATATAATAAGATCTGTATATATTTTTAGAGCATTTTCTCTGAGGTTAGCCAACTTCTGTAATAAGACCAAGTTTTATATAATAAGATCAATATACATTTTTGGAGCATTTTCTCCGCGGTTAGCCAGTTTCTGTAATGTTAAAGCAAGATGTGTTCAAGGAAAATTAAATCTGGAAAAGTATCACCTAGGTTTGTTTATCATGTAATTGACGGGATGCTAAGCATGAGTATGAATTTGATAAGCTTTGTGTTGATTAGCCTAATGCATGAGTATTGTAATTACCCTACGTGGTTTGTAATGTATTATAAGCTTGTAGCTGTGTTGGCAGCTCAATAGTCTTATAATTTTAGTTTCAATCGTGACAATTTATATAAACGTCTTTTATGGTAAATGATCATACAAGTTTAATTTCAACCAGGACATTTTTCCAAAACATCAAATGTAAATGACCTTACAGCCAAATTGCTCGAGCTGCGCAAAAGTTTCTTAACATTTACACCAAAAAAAAAAAAAAATTGCTCGAGCTGCGCAAAAGTTTCAATCAAATATATATGTTCTTGTACTGTTAGAAATGTATGTACAGTGGTGATAAAATTTATTGATATTATAAATTTTGATCTCCAATAAAAAATGCATAAGAGTATACATTTCTTTCCTGCTGCTGAATTTATATAAACTAAAGTTCCTTTTGACTGAAGAAGACCCCTTTAAAGTAATGAACCTGACCAACAATTACATTGTAAAACTTAAATAAGCTTTAGTATCCAACCCCACCTTCTGGTATAAGATATAAAAACTTTTTGAGAGCCGTTGTTCTGTACATTAGAAGATTCAAAGGCCAGTTATGATTTTCATTATGAGAACTCTGTTTTTTTGTTAAGACATCTGAACAACTTGGGAAAGATTAGCTAACTAATCTACCTTAATTCTTTCTTTTTTTTAGACTATTGGTTAGGTGTTTTCTAACACTAACAGATTTGATTGATCTCTCTGTCAGACAGGTGACAAAGTTAAAACAAATGGAGGAGGTGACAGAGCTAAATATGTCTTTTTCACTTTCTCTCTCTTTGTGCGGTTGTGTTTTTGCAGCTTCCCTTGCCTCTCTTTCAGAAGAAGACTCAACCAAAAAAAAAAGTTTCCTTTTCCTTTTAATAATTTTGTCATGTGATTTTTTTTCTTTTCTCTTTCCCACCTTTTTTAATCTTTGTTCTTTGTTCTTCTGTCTGCAATCCCATTTCATCTTTTTTGGCCTCATGAGGGGTTGAACAATTAATCTCTAAAAATGGGTTGCATCAGCTCCAAGAACGTCTCATATTTAGGGGACCAGAGTGCCTCACCGGTCCAAGACAGGGAAAACACCCCTGGACCGGACTTCTCCTCCACGAACCAGCACCATCGAGTCTTTGTTGATCATTCATTGGAGGCGAGTCACAATATTAACAGACGGTCAAGGAAATCGAAAAGATTGGGCGGTTCTGATTCAAGGGTTGGTAAGAGCCTGCTTTCCGGGCTGTCTCATAGGAACATAGAAGCTGAGCATGCGGCTGCTGGTTGGCCATCTTGGCTTTGCGAGGTTGCGTCTGAGGCTGTTCATGGGTGGGTTCCTCTTAAGGCAGAGGCGTTCCAGAAGTTGGAGAAGGTTAACATTATGTTTCTTGTGAGGGAAGGTACCACTAAAACATTTATTAAAAAGGATTGATGTGATTATTTTTGGGTTGTAGATTGGACAAGGAACATATAGTAGCGTTTTTCGAGCACGGGAAGTAGAAACCGGGAAAATGGTGGCTTTGAAGAAGGTAAAGTTTGATAATCTTCAACCAGAGAGCATTAGGTTTATGGCAAGAGAGATTTTGATTCTACGCAAACTCAATCATCCCAACATCATGAAACTTGAGGGTATTATCACGTCTCGTGCGTCGAGCAGCATTTATCTTGTTTTCGAGTATATGGAACATGATCTTGCCGGTTTGTCCTCAAATCCGGACATCAGATTCACCGAGTCACAGGTACTAAACCTGAAATATGTGGAAACCAATAAATTTTTCTGTCCTTTTTTCTCTGACATTGTATATAGCTTTTGAGATTCTTTCTTTTGATTCTTGTATACAAGATCAAATGTTACATGCAGCAACTACTTTTGGGACTAGAGCATTGTCATATGCGAGGCGTAATACATAGAGACATTAAGGCATCAAACATTTTGGTCAATAACAAAGGAGTTTTAAAACTTGGAGACTTTGGGCTAGCAAATGTTGTTACAGCTAAGAACAAACACCAATTGACAAGCCGTGTAGTGACTTTATGGTATAGAGCTCCTGAGCTTCTCATGGGATCTACTAGTTATGGAGTATCAATTGATTTATGGAGTGTGGGATGTGTTTTTGCTGAAATCCTCATGGGAAAACCAATCCTAAAAGGCAGAACCGAGGTAATATTACAAATATCTTGCACATGAAAACGATGCTTCTAAAATAATTTGTTTTATTGCTGATTTTTTTCTTTAAACTATGTTTTTGGTTTGTAGATTGAACAATTACATAAAATCTACAAGCTTTGTGGATCTCCAGCGGATAGTTTCTGGAAAAAGACTAGGCTTCCGCACGCAACTTCCTTCAGGCCTCAACATACTTATGAAGCCACACTTAGAGAACGATGCAAAGACTTATCAACAACTGGTGTTCTTCTGTTAGAAACTTTACTCTCTATGGAAGCATATAAGCGTGGGACTGCTTCATCTGCACTTAACTCTGAGGTGAGGAAGAATTTCAGTTTCCCCTTGCTCCTTTTCTTTCTACCTCTCAATTCTTTTTTCTGGTTTCCTATGACTCTTAGTATTTCTTGACGAGGCCTTATTCGTGTGATCCTTCTTCATTGCCTAAATACCCACCAAACAAAGAGATGGACGCTAAAAATCGAGACGATATGCGCAGGTCAGAGTTCTTCTCTTTACTTGTATCCATTTCGTTTCAAAGTAATTAAAGCCAAAATACCTACATTGGAGGACTCTGGTCTTGTTCTAGGGAAGATTATGTTTTAATAAATATATATGTTTTTCAGGAAAAGAGCAAACCTCAAGCTTAGAGAATCTGGAGTTGGCAGGAAACACAAAAGACCACATAGAGAAGAACAAGATCCAAAGAGTTACGCTAAGCTGCCAATAAGACAGGTTTTGCCTGTTACACTATATCTAAAACTCCTCTTTCAGCTTAGTTCCTTAAGTCTCAAGTAAGCGTTTTGCCTTGCAGGACACGTTTGAGGACAAGAACATAACAAATGAGGGTCCTCGAGCCACTACAACAACACAAGGAAATTACTACAAACTCTCTGACCTCCCAATGACGACAGGGACGGCCAGTGGTTTTTCGTGGGCTGTGAAAAGGCGAAAAGATCCTGATAATATCTCCACTCTTACCTACTATCAACCAAGCTCAAGGAGCCAATTGAGCGAAACAAGTGCCGCTTTTGCCAAGAACACTTTTGGTTTGAACCTCAAACCCGAAAATGAATCAGTTTATGAGATTCAGGGAGACAACGATGATCAGATTATGGATGAGTTACCCAGTGAGGACAAGCTAAGCCGCACTGGTAAACGACACGGATCACTTGATGGGTCTGGTTTGGATTTCAGCCAAAGAGAGGAGGATTCTCCATTAAAGAAGAACTTAGTAAGTAATCTTTTGATCATATGCAATTTTATGTATGTGTTTGAAGTTAAATGCTTGTGATTGTTGTTGTTGCTCCAGGAGCATCTACAGTTCGGAAAACAGAGCATATCAGGACCGCTGATATTTAAATCAGGCAAGATCGACGAAATTTTGCAAAGGAACGAAAGTAATATCCGGCAAGCGGTCCGAAAATCCCACTTCAAAATGGGTAAATAAATTAATAACTCAAGACTAAACCGAAAATAACCAGATGGTTTTGTAATTTATAAAACCACTTCTTTTTTTCCTTTCTCTTTGGCAGAACAAGATGACAGATAAACCGGAAACTCAGAATTATCGAGAAGCAAAATTCCACATTTCATCGTTGTTAGAAAAGGAGAAAAAAATATATGCAATAATACGGAAATTTTATGAAACCGATTAATAATGTTTCTGAGCCTAATCTATGAGTGACCAACCTATGAAGGTTGCTAAACCAATGATAAGCATTCCCAGTTAGTACAAATGTAGTTTGTCGTACTTTTGCATCGTCATTGAACACTCTTTGATCATGAAAATAGTCATCATAAGGTGGAAATTCCATTCAATTGCATTTGGAGTACCATCATAAGGTGGAAACTCCATCTTTTATGGTGGCACCACACGCATGTCTGAACTGCTGCCTCCACCATCTTTGGTATCATAACTATCTCCCCAACCAACTCCTCCTTGAACCCGAATACTTGCGTGAGATCCACTTGCGATTATGTTAACAGAATTATGTTATATGTCACTCATCTTTGGTATCATAACAGATCCACTTGCGTGAGATCTCTCAAAATTATGTTATTTGCATGACTGGCAATATACTTGCGTGAGATCCACTTGACATACGACCCAATTTTATATGTCACTCATTTAAAGCCTAAGAGAATGCAAGGTATTTTCCAAATCTCTCAAAAAAATTTAAAAATATTTTAATTTTTCTTATTCTTTCAGTTGAGCAACTCATTACCAGTAAAGACATTTCTCATGTTAATCTGTTTCATTTGGTTATGAATCTCTCCTCTCTTATTGTTTAATAATTTGTTAACTAAAATAAAGATGAGAACATGTGTTAGAGATTTGTGATGAGGATGGCCTTCAAAAATATTCAAAAATACATAAACATTAAGCTTTCCTCGTAACAATTAGGCCTGAGACTTATATCCGAGATCCGTTATCCAATCCTGGATTTTCTCCGATCCGATCCGAAAAACGGATATCCGGGAGGTCCGGATCCGGATCTTGATTTTACGGATTCGGTGGATCTCGATAATGAAATTTTAGGTCCGGATATCCGGATCTGGATCCGAACTTACTATTTATTTAAAATATTTAAAATTTATTATATTTATATATGTATACTATATATAATTTCCATATAAAATAATGAATTTTTTTATTTTAATTCAATTTCAATAATTTTTCATTTTAAAACATTAATAGGCTAAATAAATTAAATAAATCATTTCAATTAGTTAGTTTTAATTTAATTTTTTTAATTTTTTAATTTTTTTTAAAAGGATATGGATCCGGATATCCGCGGGTATTCGAATTTTAGTCCGGAGAGCCCGAATCCGGATCCGGATAGCAATTTTACGAATCTGGATCCGGATATCTCAAAATACCCCGGATATCTGATCCGTCCCAGGGCTAATAACAATGAGTTAATATAATAAGTCAAACGATAATACTTGACGGATTTGTTGATGATACTCACAATTTAAGTTTGGAAATCAAAAAGAAACTTTACACACAAGAATAAAACTTTGACTTATTTTAGGTTCACCAACCAATAGGATTGTGTTATTTCTTATTTGATATTTAAAAAAAAAAAAACAAAATATTGTCAAATTATATTATCCTTTTAAAATTAATAGGTAAAAAGAAATAAATAAAAAATAGTAGTGATTAAAAAAAAAAAAATTTAACGTCGTCAGCAAAACATTAAACCTTAAATCCTAATCCCTAAACCCTAAATCCTAAACCCTAAACTCTTGGGTAAACCCTAAACTCTAGGATAAATCTTAAACTCTAAATCAAAATCACTAAACACTAAAAACTCAAGAGTTTAGGGTTTAGGGTTTAGGGTTTAGAGTTTTAGGGTTTAGGGTTTAGAGTTTTAGGGTTTAGGGTTTAGAGTTTTAGGGTTTAGTGTTTTTATTTAGAGTTTACGATTTATCCAAGGGTTTATGGTTTATCCAAAGGTTTAGAATTTACCCAAGGGTTTAAGGTTTACCCAAGGGTTTAGGGTTTAGGGATTAGGATTTAGGGTTTAGTGTTTTGCTGACGACGTTAAAAAAAAAAATTTAAATTTTTTTTTCTGTAACTAGTTTTTTTTTTTACTTTTTTTTTAAAAGTATAAAATAACTTGACATTATTTTGTTTCTTTTTTTTTAAGATATCGGATTTGAAATAATGAAATCCTATTAGTTGGTGAACCTAGAGGTTGAATAACTCTAAAACTTTTCACTCACACATCAAGAAAAAATGATATTTTAATATTTTATGTAGTTTTTCTAATGTATCTCAAAGCAGATGTCGAATATCATCGACTGGATTACATTATGAGTGATGAACGATATGAGAAATATATATCATCTTCATTAAGTTTTTCAGAGTTTAAATATTGCTTCAAGATTAGATCACCTGTTGAAATATAATCAGTCAAGGTTGAAAGTTAATGAATTTTATTTTGCTACAAACCGTTCAAATATAATAATAAGATATGGAGTTATAGGATTGAGTTACATAACCTATAAATATACTAGAATAGACTTCAAACATATCATAAAACTCTAAATAAGATATATACTATGGCATAAAAATGGTCAAATCCATAGTATATCATTCATCCCACATCTCATTCCAAGCAAAAAAAAAAACACATGTCTTCTAATATGAAAATCACACCATTGAAAGATGTGAAACCTTTCAAAACAGAATGGCAGTTACACGTTAAGGTCCTACTTACATGGAAGCAATGCACTTCTAAGTCCGGAAAAACATTGGATATCATCTAAGCCGATGAGAATGTGAATTACAAGTCTATTTATCCTATATTTTGATTTCTAAACTATTATGCATGATATCTACTAAATTTTTTGGCCTTCTTACATGCACAAGGATAACAAAATCCAAGCTTCGTGCAAGATGACTTATATCTTGGCGAATAAGAAAAGATTTCAACTCGTTGGAGTCTTAAGGGAAGACTTATTTCCTAGCACTTTTTCATCTTCTCTTTTCTTTGAACAAGTCCTTAAATGAAAAAATTATTAAACATTAAATGGAAACATCTTATTCGAATCATACTAACAGAGGAAGAACTAATGTAGCATATATATACCAGATCGTGTCTGTCTATTGGTATGTTTTGCAGAGTTCATATAACCATTTCGTGTATGAAGATCTGAAACATCAACTCACTCCTAAGAACTGAGTCTTTCAGATGGAGGAAATCGAACATTGTTTTACGAAAATATAAAGGTAGTCGAACCAAACATTAACAATGTAGGCTGAAGTGTACAGATAGATCGCTGATTGATATTCAGTTCGTTTATGTTCCACCACCACCAGTTCATTTCACTTTATTTTTGTCTGATTCATCTGATTTAAACCTCAAATATGTGTTATGAAGCGGATTTTGGCTTGCCTGTCAGAAGTATAACAACATGTACGTTACAACCTGTCATGTGGGAACTACCCGGCCCCTGGGCTCCAGACTCAAATCAATTGGTGAGAGCTTGTTTTATGGAAGAATTATTAAAGGTTGAGGTCTTGGGTCCGAAAATGCCAAACGCATCAATAATCTACATGGGGAGTCAGTGAAGGCTCACATGTGAAAGGTTAGGGTCGGTGCCTTACAAGGCTGTGAGCCTAAGTCCGCAGGACAGGTTGTCACAAAAAAAAATTGACTTTTATTGTAACAATCCGCCCCGTGGAAACTACCCGCTCCATGGACCCCAGACTGGCCCTGCAGAACATCGACTCCAACCCTGCACTTATAAGCTCTCACTGACTCTATAATTAGGTTGTTGGTATGTTTAGTATTCCTTGAAGACAACTTTTAGGTTTTCCTCTTTGTTGTTTGTCTTTTTTTTTTAATTTCAATTTGTTGGAATCTTCATCGATTTAGCTAGGTTTGGTTTGTGAATTCGTCGATTAATTCTTCCGTCTACATCATCAACACTTCTCAAGAACGTAAAGTTAACATTTTTTTCCTTCAAACAAATGATATTTTTTTATGTAAACAGTCACAAAGATGTTTCTGAACCATGAGACCAAGCATTATACAAAGCCAAATTTTATAACTGACTAGGGGTTTGCCCTGATATGCCCAGAGTTTTTTTTGTTCTACAACTTTAATTATTTTTCTATTACAGTTTATATTTAAATATATGTTTACATATATATATTAGAATTTATCATTAAAATTTCGACCTATTTATATTAAATATTTTTGACTAATAAATTTGAAATGTTAGAACTCATAATATGTATGTTGGGTGTTTTTATTCCAAATTCTAGATTAATGTGTATGAGTTAAAATAATTAAACCTTAGTTTTTAATTTTTATAAAAAAAAAATTATTTTGAATTTTTAAGTTTTTATGCAAAATAATTGTTATATTTATATTTTATATTTATTTATTATTTAATGACTTTAAAATCATTGAGTTTCCGTTTTATTTATCATCTATTTAAAAGAAAGTATAAACCAATGTCTAAACCAACTTTTGACTTGGTCTATTTCAAAATTAAATTTATCAGTCTAACAAAATATATAGTATGAAATCTTGGTTTAATATACTTATAGATTTCCTATTATTAGTTTTACCCAAAAAAAAAATGATTCTATAGCTATCTGGCTATTATAATTTGATTGAAATCTTTTAAACTTTATTTTATAAAATTTAAGTAAATATTTAAATTAATTATTATATTTATAAGCAATAATTAAAAACTGCCTCGTTTTAGTTTTTGAGCATACTTGTCTAATTTTCTTTAGAAAATATATAGATTTTTTATTTCCGCATTTTTCATTTAATTATCATAAGTTTTAATTATCTGATTTTTTAGTTTTTTTAATCAGAATAGTATACTCAACATCATAATTTTTTTACCATTAGAATTGGGTATAGTTGTTATATTCTATTCATAATCGACGAGCTATCCTATGTGTTCATATTTCATGAGATCCACAATCTACCATATATATCATTTTAATCATAATTGGTCTTCATATACACCAAATTCTTTTGTACAACTTTCTAGTCACTTCTCTCTTTAACAACATCAGTGTTTATTTGGCGTCAATTATCTCTAGTTCCATTCATTACTCACTTAAATTGGTGTTTTCTTTGGGTTGGAGAAGAGAGATGGCGGCCTTTGCTATTCCACAACTACATAAGAAGGAAGGAGATCTAGATTAATCTATAACATATGATTTATAAGTAGATTGGAAAGGTAAAGTAAGTTCAAATTTATTATACCTTTCAGTGTGATTAACCACATCTTAGGGGGTGTATTCAATTGAGAGTTTTAGGTGATTTGTGTCAAAATGACAAATCCACTGTTATTGAAACATGAATTTTAAAAACTCATTTAAAATCCAGTGTTACTGAACTTGACATTTTATAAAGTACTCTGAAATCTACTGTTATTTAAAGTATTTTAAGTCGCGGAGTTTTAAAGTTTTCAAGTGATTTTAGAGTGTTTGGGTGGAGTTTCTTTGTTAAAAAAATTAAAATTCAAATATCATGGTTTTAGATGATTTTCTAGAGTAGTTTAACAAAAAATATTTTATTCTCTTCAATTCCTTAAAATCATCTAAAACCTCATTAAAAATCAAATCACCTCAAATTTTAGATTGAATACACCCCCCTTAGAGTTGCAATGTGAGAAGGAACAAAACGTCGGCGTTTATAGATTAGATGATATCAAGGTAATGAGATAACTAATCTCTTTTTAGTTTTTTCTTTCTTCAAATGGCTATTCTATTACCTATTGCTCAAGCTTGAGGTGGTAACCAGACCGGAACAGAACAACCAATGTAATACAATTCCCTATGAAAGGATCTGGCTATCTTAGCTAATGAATCAGACGATATATTTTCCGAACGAGGAACAAAAACAATCGAGAACTCCGTGAATCTGATCTTCAACTTCAAAAACTCCTCCAGCTCTGTAGAAAAGTTCGGCCATGCTCCGGGGTCTTTGGTCATCGAGATTAAGTCCTTGCAGTCGGTCCCAAAAGATTGACATGTCGATACCTGAAGCATACACTCCATTGCCCAAGATAAAGCCTCCAGTTCTGAATGCAATGGTGAGATTCGTCGGCGTTGATTCCTTGCTCCCAAAATTTGTGTCACTCCGCTTGAATTTATCCATGTCCACCCATAGCCACTAAAGAGTGCGTTATGTGTCCAAGATCCATCTATCATGCATCTCTCTGAGATTAGAGCCCGTTCTGGGTTTTGTGCTTCCACCATTCCTTCTGGTCTTTGATTTGCTTCAAACCAGTCATGACATTCTGATTTCGCGTGTCTAACTGTTTTCAAAGGGTCCTTGTCTATCCCTCTAAATAGTTTATCATTCCTCGCTTTCCAGAAGTACCATATGATCCAAGGATATGGGTCCTTGTCCAACTCTGAATCTTCAATATCATTCTTTCGCCATAAGTGGTAATCTATATTTATGAAGTGTCTTCCACTTGGGAATAGTGTTGGCGGTGTTGGTGTTTTCGCGTGTGCCCAAGTCTGTAGGGCCGGAGGGCATTTGAAGATGGCATGATTTATAGTTTCATCATCTGCACCACACCGAGGGCAATGGTTGTCACATGTCATATGACGATGAATCAGATTACTCGTTACTGCTAACTGTCCAGATATCATCTGCCAAATTTGGGAGAAGAGACCGAGCTTGATTTGGAGGAGGAGCTGAGCTTGTCTTGTGGTCGGCTTGTCTTCTGTTGTTCAAGCTCGTCGAAGGGTGAGTTGAGGTCGTCACTGGTGAAGGTTCGTCGATGGTGGCTGAAGTCGTCACTGGTGAAGGTTTGTCGATGGTGGCTGAGGTCGTCACTGGTGAAGGTTTGTCGATGGTGGCTCCGAGGTCGGCTCTTGGTGTTACGAGCTCGTCGACGGTGGCTCCGAGCTCGCCGGTGAAGATCCCGAGCTCGTCGACGGTAGTTCCGAGATTGTCATTGCAGCTAATTGTGTGCTCATCATTCCAGGATGGTCGGTGGTTGCAGAAATCAGGGTGTCTGGTTGCGCTGTGGGTTCTGTGACTGCCGAGCTGTCTTGAGGTGAAGAAGAATCCCCTGCCCCACGGTGGGCGCCAATTGTTGTTTTCATATCCGGTCGGTGATGTAATATTTATAAATGATATAAAGGGGTGGAGATTTTCGTATTAATAGTCAAGAATAAACAAGCTCGGTCAATTACAAGAACTAAAGATGCTCGTCTAAACAGTTCGTCTAAACAAGTATCTTTCTATTTTATGGTCTGAGGTCGTCTGGGCCGAGCTCGTCTAGTGGTCGAGGTCGTCCGAGACTTTGTTTGTGATGAAGAGGCAATGCTCTCCTTTTCTGTACTTTCTGTACTTTTCTGAACCTCCTTTCAATGAGTCTGACGTCTTCTATTTATAGTGACGTACATTTTGTCTTCTAGTGAAATCATCAATTGTTGGTTAACGGGTCGGGCCTGATTTTAGGCTTAACTTTTAATGGGCCTGTGCTAAGCTCATCTCCAACAATTGCCCCCCACAGTTTGCCAACTGTTGAATCTTAGTGAATTCTTTTGGAATCTTCTGTCTGAGAAAATCAGGTCGGGCTCGGAAATTGTCGGGAAATAGGGAAACACATTTTTCCTTTCCTATATAAGTGATGGTTGAGTCTTTTTTTTAGGTTCTTGTCTCCCATTTGGAATCAAATGTAAATTTTTTTTTTTTTAATTATTTTTGTGTGGTCCTTTGCCTTCTTTATTTAATATTATATATATATATATATATATATATTTTTTAGTATATATATATTTTTAGTATCTTCTTCCCTGCCCCCTCCTTGCCGACATTGTTTCCCTTCTCTCTTTATTATTTGGCCTCTTCTTTTGTTTGTCGTGAGCTCATTGGTGATGAACTTCTGGGTGTGAGGTCGGCTTGAGCTTCTTCTCATTACTCTTCTCCTCTCTCTTTTTTTTTTTTTTTTTACGGTAGACAGAGTGTTGAGGTCGTGTTCTGTGGTGTGAGAGGCTGAGCTTTGTTTGGAGGAGCTGAGCTCGCGGTCTGTGATGTGGGAGAAGAGACCGAGCTCGATTTGGAGGAGGAGCTGAGCTTGTCTTGTGGTCGGCTTGTCTTCTGTTGTTCAAGCTCGTCGAAGGGTGAGTTGAGGTCGTCACTGGTGAAGGTTCGTCGATGGTGGCTGAGGTCGTCACTGGTGAAGGTTTGTCGATGGTGGCTGAGGTCGTCACTGGTGAAGGTTTGTCGATGGTGGCTCCGAGGTCGGCTCTTGGTGTTGCGAGCTCGTCGACGGTGGCTTCGAGCTCGCCGGTTGTGATGCCGAGCTCGTCGACGATAGTTCCGAGCTCGCCGGTGGAGATCCCGAGCTCGTCGACGGTAGCTCCGAGCTTGCCGGTGAAGATCCCAAGCTCGTCGACGGTAGCAACGAGCTCGCTGGTGGAGATCCCGAGCTCGTCGATGGTAGCTCCGGGCTCGCCGGTGGAGATCCCGAGCTCGTCGACGGTAGCTCCGAGCTTGCCGGTGAAAATCCCAGCTCACTTTCTAATATCCCGAGCTCGTCGCCGGTTGTTCCGAGGTCGGCTCCTGGTGTTACGAGCTTATCGTCGGTGGTTCTGAGGTCGGCTCCCGGTGTTGTGAGCTCGTCGATGGCAGTTCCGAGCTTGATTTCGTCTGTTTCTGCACCGGGTTCTTTGTTGGTAAAAGAATGTGGTCGAGATGTGGAGGGTACGAGCTTGTCGCTTGCTATGCCGAGCTCGACGGAGCCGTGTTGTGATGAAGTGGGGTTGAGTTCGTTGGATGGGAAGTTTGCTCGTGAGCAGCTGTCTTTGTTGGTTTGTGAGATGGAGCTTACTGATGGCCGCAAGTCGTGGTCGGAGATTGCTGAATCTGTTATTTTTGCTGAGGTAGGTACTCTTACGGGAAGCGAAGCAGAAGATAGGGTAAGCGCGAGTTTGATTGAGGAAGGGACCGAGTTTCTTTTTGATGAGCACAGGACAAATTTGGTGGCGGAGCCTGGTGTTGGGGGGTCGAAACTATCTTTAAAAACGCCTCCTGTTGTCTCGAGTTCGTCATCTTTGGTGAAGAAGACTGTTGGAAACTATCCGAGAACATGAGCAGATGCAGTTGGCGAAATCCTTTCGAGCGAGAGAGTCGTCGTCGGAAACTACAAGTTCCTCTGATGGTAGTTCGTACTCGAGTTCTTATAGTGAGGAATCTGCGGATGGCGCTGATGTTGCTAATGAATCTGATAACGTTGTTCGAGATGACGGACAAGATGATGATGTTGAAAATGTTGATGTTGAATATGATGGTGTTCTGGGAAGCGCCGGTGATGAGCAGAATGGAACCCGTGATGTTGATGTTGATGAGGAAAGTGAGCAAGACGAGTTTGCTAGTGACGGTGATCGTGCCGCTGTTGGAGATGATTACATGGGTGACCGAGATGGTGTAGATAGACGTAGTAATTTTAGTGATGAGCATGATGATTTTAGTGATGAGCAGGATAATTTTAGTGGTGAGCAAAGCGGTGTTAGTGGTAGTCTAGAGATCATTGTTGTAGCTGATGGGAGGGATGATGCCGACAGAAGCAGTGATCGTCGAGCCGATATTACTGATATTTTGAGAAAAATAAAACAAGAAAGCTTGGCTGCCCCCCTTGCTGGTTCGCTTGATGCCTTTGGTGCTCCTTGTGATTATGTGAAGAAAAAAAGGGTCAGGAAGGCGAGGGAAAGGCCTAGGAGTTTCATAGGTCCTCTTGTTAATCATCCGGATCCATCGGAGTCATTTCCTTCTATTGTTAGTGAGGACACAGTTAAGTGGATCTTAGCCAACTGTTGCCGCAATGGAGTCATAGAAGCGCGTATCCCTGGCGAAGATGAACGTCCGTGGATGGTTTCGGATGGGTGGCTTTGTGTTTATGACTTCTGGTTCACCGAGCATCATTTGTGGTTTCCCCTCCCGAGGTTGCTGTTGGCGTATTGTGATGAACATCTTATTGGACTGGCTCAACTTACTCCTGCTGCTATTCGAAACATAGTTGCGGCTTTGTTCACAGCCGTGGATATTGGTGTTCACATAAGCATATGTTTGTTTGAACGTATTGCGCATATTACTCGGTGTGATAAAACGGACGGGGCTTTTTATGTGTCTATGAAGATTGGTTGTGGTGTTGTTGGGGAGAGGAAGAGAAAAACGTTATGTTGGATTAAGAAGTTTTTTTATGTTCGAATTGCACCTTCGTCGGTCCCTGACGTTTCTGATATGAGTACCCCTTTAAGGAGTAGTTGGAATCCTTACAATGGTAGTTTAACTCTTATTGGTGTGTGTGTTTTTGATATTCTTAATTGATTGTTGTCTTGTTTTGCAGGTCGTCATTTGGCTGGTGTTCCTCTTGCTCCTGGTGATAGTGAGTGCGTGGAATACTTTAAAGGGATGAAGGCTCGGGATTGGACTGTGGTGAGGCAATCAGAGGTTTGGCGGTGCATCCCGTTTATTGACTCAGGTTGGAAATATGCATTTTCTTTTGGTGGGTTAAATGCCTTTGATTGTTGAGATCTTGGTTTAGATATGTTACTGATTTTGTATGGTTTTGTTGATTTTGTAGCTTGTTGGAGGAAGATGGATTTGAGCGAGATTCCGAGTTTGGTTGACTGTTTTGCTGGAGGTAGTGACGATGCCCTTGTTGAGTCTGGTCAGTGTACCGCCGGTGTAGAGCCTTCGGCATCTGCTCGTAGTATTGTTGTGAGTCTTACTAGTACGACAGTTCCTGTTCCGTTCGCTGGTGTTTCCGGAAAGGAAGTTGTTGTTGCGGGAGGCGAGAAGGTTGTGAAGAAAAGAGTTGCCGCTGGTCATTCACCAAAAAACGTGCCCCCTTCGAAATCTCGCAAAGTTGTGAGCTCTGATGTTGAGCCATGTTTGGTGGTTGAGTCGCCTGCTGCGGAGAAGGCTGTCTTTGAACCGTTTGAACATTCGTTCAATGGTTTGTCCTCGGGATGTGGTGATTTTTTTAAGTTGTTTCAATCGCCTGGTGGCGTTGATGGTTTGCCTTTTGACCACGGCAGGCGCGGTGAGTGGTATCAGGAGTTCGCTCATCACTTGGCTGTTGTAAGATAATTGTTTCTCTCTTCAAAGTTTGTTTTTATTTTATTTTATGGTTTATGGTTTTGAACTAAAGGATATATATATTTTTTGTGCTGTTTTGTGCAGGCTACAATATTTGTGAACAAATTGGTGGTTAATCAGGATGAAGAGCTTGAAGAGGTGAAGGCGGAACTTGAAAAATGAAGGCTGAGCTTGCTTCTGTTGAGGGCAAGGCTGATAGTTCTGAGGAAATAGCGGCTCTGCGCGGTAAGTATGAGGCTGAGAAGAAAGTGTCCTCAGATGCATTGGAAGAAGTTCAAAGACTCACTGCAAAAATAGCTCTGGAAGCTGGGTGGGTGAAGAAGCGTCAAGCGGCTGACTTGGAGCGTTTTAAGAAGGAAAAAGAGGTGGCGGGCAGGAGGTATCGCAGGGCAGTAACGAGACATGATGATGTGCTTGCTACTTTTAGTTCGTGTGATCGTCAAGGCCCTGCGTGGCTGCTGCTATCTTTTATTTTGCTGCTTTTTTTTAGACTTTGGTTGTTATGATTTGATCATGTTGATCTCTTTCGGATATGGATGGTGGTCTTCTTGTTGGTTTTTGTTGTTATGATCGATCATGTTGGACTTCTTTTATATGATGCTTGAATTCTTCATGTTTGTTTTTATTCTTCTTTGCACGGCTTTTAATCGTTGATATGTTGTAGGGCTGGTGTTTTGAGAACGGATCTCTGTATATTTTATTTTGCAAATTTGATTGAAGTGTGAGCGCGGAGCTGCAGCACTGAGAACGGATCTCGTATTTTTATTTTGCAAATTTGATTGAAGTGTGAGCGCGGAGCTGCATCATTGAGAACGGATCTCGTATTTTTATTTTGCAAATTTGACTAAGTGTGAGCGCGGAGCTGCAGCACTGAGAACATATCTCGTATTTCTATTTTGCAAATTTGATTAAGTGTGTGCGCGGAGCTGCAGCACTTGAGAACAGATCTCGTATTTTTATTTTGCAAATAAATTAAGTGTGAGCGCGGGGCTGCAGCACTGAGAACAGATCTCTTATGTTTTTTTTGTGAGTGATGGTCGTATCCTGATATTTTTTTGAAAAATATATAATTTTTTTATAGAACTAGCTGAGCCTCGTGAGAGGTTGCCTACGTACCCCACAGGCGGGGATCAAGCCGACCGTAGTTCACCTTTACAAGGAAAGTAAATGCTTGAATTAAAAAGGGTTGATCCTCCTGGAGTCTTATTTTTGGTACATCAGGGGCGCGCCGGTCTTCGTAGATTTCTTTAGTAGTAAAATCGCTTGAGATTCAAGGAGTTCCATGATCTCGGAAATTTTTCTCCGCTCATTTCGGTGAGTTCATAGACACCTGGTTTGATGATTTTTGAAATCATGTATGGGCCTTCCCAGTTCGCACCGAGTTTTCCTGCTTTCCACTCGCGAGTGTTTTCGAAGACTTTGCGAAGGACGAGGTCATTCATTTGAAAGAACCTTCCTTTGACTCTCTTGTTATAATATCGAGCGGCCAGGTTTTGATAGTTTTAAATGCAGAGGAGAGCTTGGTCTCGTTTTTCTTCAACTTGGTCTAAATGGTCGATGATCATTGAGTTGTTGAGCTCTTCATTTTCGGTGAGTGTGAGCTGACAGAAGCTCAGAATGCTGACTTCGGCTGGTGACATTGCCTCCATTCCATGGGAAAGGGAAAACGGTGTCATACCCGTGGAACGGCGTGGTGTTGTGCGGTGTGACCAGAGGACACCGTCGAGTTCGTCGGCCCAAACACCTTTCTTTTCTTCCAGACGTTTTTTGATTCCGTCGATAATCGTTTTGTTTGTGGCTTCAGCTTGCCCGTTTCCCTGAGGGTTCCTTGGTGTAGATTTACTTAATCTGATTTTCCATAGAGCGCAGAAATTTTCGAAGGTTGCTGAGATGAATTGAGAGCCATTATCGGTGACAATTTCGTATGGGAGACCGTGGCGGCAGATGATGTTTTTCCAGACAAATTTCTGAATGTCGAGGGAGCGTATAGTTGCGTATGACTCAGCCTCGACCCATTTGGTAAAGTAATCAGTCATGATCAGGAGATAGCGCTTCTGTTTGGATGGTGGCATTGGGCTAACGATGTCCATTGCCCATCTCATGAATGGATATGGTGACGTAGTGGTTGAGAGGAGCTCTGTTGGTAGATGAATCATAGGGGCATGGCGCTGGCACTTTTCGCAATCTGCGACCATTGTTGGCCAGAAATGTCTGTGTCGCTTGATTTTAATGACTAAGGCTCGTCCTCCTGAATGATTACCACCTGCGCCTTCGTGTGTTTCTTCGAGGACCCATCTAACTTTTTGACCATGTATGCACCGCAGTAATGCTTTGGTCTAGCTCCATCTGAAGAGGGTGTTGTCGTACATTACATAGTGTGCGCATCGGGCTTTCAAGCGTCTTGCGGCCCAACGGTTGTCTGGTGTTGTTCCCTCAGTAATGTAGAGTTTGATTTCGTCGCGCCAATCGATTGAATCCGCAACTTCTTCTTCGGGTGTAGGTTCGTTCATCTCATTGGTGTCGTCCATCTCCTCGTCGAGGTCATCTATGATGTTGACTCCCATAGCTAATTCAATACTAGGTTTATCGATGCTTTCCACTGGAATCATTCTTCTGAGCGAAGGATCAGAGGTTGATGCTAAAGCGGCGAGAGCATCGACGGAGGAATTGTCGCTTCGGGGAATCTTGGTGAGGGTGAAGTTGGTAAAATCCTGGGAAAGTTTTTGAACGACTTGTAAGTAAGCATTCATTCGGTCATTTCTCGTCTCGTATTCACCGCTGAACTGATTGGCGACAAGTTGAGAGTCGCAGAAAGTTTCTATCTTGTTCACACCAACTGCTTTGGCAAGACGGAGACCAGCGATGAGAGCTTCGTATTCAGCTTCGTTATTGGAAGCAGGGAAATCGAGGCAAAAAGACTGCTCGATGATCTCGCTGGTAGGAGATATGAGTCGTATTCCAACACCTGATCCGTTTCGTGAAGATGAGCCGTCGACGTATAGGCACCAATTCTTGGTATTGAGATCGTCGTCGTATTGGGATGGAGGTAGCTCGGTCAGAAAATCTGATAATACCTGAGACTTTGCGCATGTTTTGCTTTTGAACTCGATGTCGTATTCGCTGAGCTCGACTGCCCATTTGTCCATTCGTCCTGATTGACTTGGGCTGTGGAGGATCAATCGAAGCGGATGGTTAGTCAGAACGTGGATGGTGTGGGATTGAAAATACGGCCTGAGTTTGCGAGCTGCGACAACTACGGCGTAGGCGAGTTTTTCAAGTGGTGAGTATCTTGTTTCGGCGTTGTTGAGAACCTTGCTGGTGTAGAAGATTGGACACTGCTCCCCACAGTCTTCGCGAACCAGAACGCTGCTTACAGCGCATGCGGAGACCGATATGTATAAGTACAAAACTTCTCCGTCTTCGGGTTTGGCCAGAATCGGTGGTGTGGATAAATATTGCTTCAGCTGTTGAAAGGCTTCTTCGCATTTTGCGTCCCACTTGAAACGTTTGTTGTGTCGTAGAAGTTGGTAAAATGGGAGGCATTTATCTGTTGAGCGCGAGATGAATCGGTTGAGTGCGGCGATGCGTCCTGTCAATCGTTGGAATTCTCTCGTGTTTTTGGGAGATGGGAGTTCCGCAATGGCCGCTTTTTTTTGTGGGTTTGCTTCGATTCCTCTCTTAGTGACAATATATCCGAGAAATTCTCCGGATGTGACGGCGAACGTGCATTTGGTCGGATTGAGCTTCATATTGTACTTGTTGAGGCTTTCGAAACAAGTCGTTAAATGTTTGATGTGGTCGGTGGCTGTGAGGGATTTGACGAGCATGTCGTCGATGTAAACTTCCATGGTGTCGCCGAGCTGTTCGGCAAACATTCGGTTCACTAAGCGTTGATAGGTTGCGCCAGCATTCTTGAGTCCAAAGGGCATGACTTTGTAACAGTATGTTCCTCGATCGGTGATGAACGAGGTTTTTTCCCTGTCATATGGATGCATCATAATTTGGTTGTATCCTGAAAAGGCATCCATGAAAGATAGGAGCTCGTTCCCTGCAGTTGCTTCGACTATCCGGTCAATGTGAGGGAGTGGGAAACTATCTTTGGGACATGCATTGTTGAGGTTGGTGAAGTCGACGCACACGCACCATTTTCCATTTTTCTTATTGACGACAACCGGGTTAGCGAGCCACTATGTGTACCTGACCTCTGTGATGGATCATGTGTTTGTCAAACGTTCAACTTCGTCGTTTACAGCTTTGGCGCGCTCTAGGCCGAGCTTGCGACTTTTTTGCCTGACTGGTTTGAATATGGGGTCTACGTTTAACTCATGGCAAGTGATAGATGGGTCGATCCCGGGCATGTCCTCGGTTGTCCAAGCGAAGGTTGAGGCGTTGGATTGAAGGAAGCTAATAAGTTGGTCTTTGAAATCGTCTTTTAGGTCTGCTCCGATTCCGACGCATCGTTCTGGGTCGCTTTGGTTGATGTTAACTTGTATCACAAGTGCGCGGGCGTGGTCATCTGCAATTTCCTGCTCGTCGCCTTTCGTAGCTATTAAACATGTTCTTGACGATTTTCTTAATTTATGCTCGGTGACAAAACATGTGCGTGAGAGACGTTGGTTTCCTTTGAGGGTGTAGGTTCCTGACGTAGTGGGAAACTTGATGCACTGATGGTACGTAGACGGTACTGCTTTCATTGAATGTATCCATGGGGTGCCGAGTATGGCGTTGTAAATGGCAGGGCTTTCGATAACCACAAATTTGACGATTTTGGTGATTCCTGCTACGTAGACTGGGAGCTTGACTGTTCTGATTGTCATTGTTGTATCTCCGGCGAAACTTGTGAGTGGTATTTTACAAGGCTTCAACTCGTAATCTTTGACATCCATCCGTTGAAGGGTTTTTGAAAAGATTAAATCAACTGAACTTCCAGTGTCGACCAGTACGCGTGTGACTTCGCAGTCACCTATCCTGAGTTCAATGACGAGGGGGTCGTTGTGTGGCGTATCTAGTCCCTTGGTGTCTTCTTCTGTGAAACAGATTTCATAGCCATCTTTTGGTTTATTGTCGATGTGACTGCTGCTTCTCCATTTCTGGGAGGTGAATGTTTTACGCTCGTATTCTTTGATTGATCGGACTGAGTCTTTGCAAGTCTGGAGACCTCCCATGATCACATTAATTACACGTCGAGGTGGGGGAGTTCTTTCGCGTTTTTGCTCATTGTTTCGGTTGTCGCGTGCGCGCTTGTGAGCCTCTGTGTCAGCTTTTGTTTGCTCGTTGGGACGTTTCTGTCCGTGTTGGCGATCGCGTTCTTCCTTGACTTGTCGAAAACGTTCACCTTCATTTGTTGGTGCCTTGTCGTTTTGCTGGTCTTTAGATGATGAATCCCGATCATTGCGGTACTTATTCAACAACCACTCCTGTAGATACCGACATTCTTCTGTATTATGGGTCTTAGATTTATGGTAGCTGCAATATGCTTGGGCATCTTCTGATCCTTGACTGTTGCGAGCCTAGTTTCCTGTGGAGCGACTGGATGGTTGGTCGCTGATTTGATAATTGGATGCTTTTCTACTCTTTCCATCTCTGTACACTTTGTCATAATGCTGTCTAGGCTCGTTGTATTCGTCAAGCTCTTTATCCTTTGAAGATGATTTTTTGATGGCTGCGTGTTTTTTGCTGAATGCAGCTTTATCTTCTTCGATTTCGATGAAAGTGATAGCCCGATGGAGTGCATCATCCAGAGTCTGTGGTTTATACTTCATGAGCTCTTCTCGGAATGGTGATTCATGCCAAAGACCGTTTCGGAGTGCGAGGACTGCTGCTTCGTCGAGTACGGTGATGCGAGAAACTATGGCTCTGAATTTTTCGATGTACGAGCGTAGTGTCTCTGTAGGTTCTTGAGCTAGAGTCCATAAGTCGGCATTAGTTGCACTCTGTTGGATGAACAACGAGTAGTATTTGAGGAAAGCCGTCGAGAGTTGATTGTAGTCGTCAATAGAATGAGTTTCAAGGCGTGAGAACCAACCGAGGGCGAGTCCGCTTAAATTTTCCACAAACAATTGACAGAGACCGGCGTTGCGTTCTTCTGGTGAAAAATTGGCTCTCCCCGTTGCGATACTGAAAGCGGTGAGATACTCTCTTGGATCAGATGTTCCGTTGTAAGTCGGGAGTTTGATTTTGTTCTTCTGATGTCGGACAGGAATACTGAGGAGACGAGTTGTAAAAGATGTATTATGGGTTTCGCGGAGTATACGATCTATCTCTGGTGCTGCGCTGGTTGCCTGATGAACTTTGGAGTTCATGTTTTGTAGTTGAGCCCTCATTTCTTCAATGTCGTCATCTCTGTGTTGGGTTTCCCTGTTGGTGATCTGCAGGAAATTAGTGTTGGCGCATGGGCGCTGCTGTCTGGAGTCGATGATTGGTGCTGAAGATTCGTTCATATAAGTCTGATGTTGTTGTCCGGGATTTGTGATTGGTGCACGTAGATCGTTGGATTGGATTGATTGTTGCTGTCCTGAACCGGTCACTGGTGTTGGTAAATCGCTGAACAGAACACGCTGGAGTCGTGGAGTGATATCAACTTGTTGTGATTTTGATGCGCCAATTTCGACAGACTGGAGTTCGTTGATGCGGTTGTTGCAAATAATCTGAGAATGCGCGAGGTCGTCCAAGCGAGAGGTCGTTCCTCGAGCGAGCTCGTCGATCCTACCGAGAAGGGTTTGAAAGATCAGGGAGATGTCTGGCTGAGTGGAGTACGTCGTTCTTGTGTTAGGTACTGAGGTCGTCGGTATGAGAGACGTGGTGTCGGCTGGATAACGCGAGGTCGTAACTGCTGCTGGTAGGGCCGAGGTCGTCGCCACTGTCTTCGAGGTGTTGGCTGGATGGTCCGAGGTTGCCACCATTGATGGTTCGCCCGAGGTCGTTGCCACTGGCGTGGAGGTGTTGGCTAGGTTGTCCGAGATTGTCATTGCAGCTAATTGTGTGCTTGTCATTCCAGGATGGTCGGTGGTTGCAGAAATCAGGGCGTCTGGTTGCGCTGTGGGTTCTGTGACTGCCGAGCTGTCTTGAGGTGAAGAAGAATCCCCTGCCCCACGGTGGGCGCCAATTGTTGTTTCCATATCCGGTCGGTGATGTAATATTTATAGATGATATAAAGGGGTGGAGTTTTCGTATTAATAGTCAAGAATAAACAAGCTCGGTCAATTAAAGAACTAAAGATGCTCGTCTAAACAGTTCGTCTAAACAAGTATCTTTCTATTTTATGGTCTGAGGTCGTCTGGGCTGAGCTCGTCTAGTGGTCGAGGTCGTCCGAGACTTTGTCTGTGATGAAGAGGCGATGCTCTCCTTTTCTGTACTTTCTGTACTTTTCTGAACCTCCTTTCAATGAATCTGACGTCTTCTATTTATAGTGACGTACGTTTTGTCTTCTAGCGAAATCATCAGGGCCTGATTTTGGGCTTAGCTCTTAATGGGCCTGTGCTAAGCCCATCTCCAACAACAACTATATCATCGACTGGATTACATTCTGAGTGATGAACGATATGAGAAATATATATCATCTTCATTAAGTTTTTCAGAGTTTAAATATTGCTTTAAGATTAGATCACCTGTTGAATGAGTATATAATCAGTCAAGGTTGAAAGTTAATGAATGTCAGATGGAAAACTAGTGATAAAATATCATCTTACTGATCGTAAATAAATCTTATTTGGACGTTAGATATCATAATAAACGATTTAAAATTAACATTGACAAAAACATTCAACAATGAATGGATTGGGAACACATTCAATATGACACCCTTTCTTGCAGTGAATTTTGTTTGGGTTGATAGCCTCCTGCGAAGAAGCTTCATGGTGCAACAATACAGTTTGAGAAGCTTCTTCTTGTAGTAACCGGTTTGCTCCAGTTTCTGTGATACTCATCACTAAAAAACCATAAGAAAGATATGTTAACAATAATACAGTATTATAAAACATCTTACGCATGGAATATATGTAATATAAATATTTACCGGAGCTAATAGCTATGAAGATAAAGAATGCAAGTTTCATTGATATTTTCTCCATACCGTTTTAGAGATTGAAGATAATATGAATGGTCTTCATTTAATTGTGAAACTCTATTTATAGATTAATAAAGTAACGGTACTTAATTTAGTCAAATTAAATTATAGAAATAAAATCAATAAAGCTACTCCCTCCATTTTTTATTAGTTGATGTTTTATACTTGCGCACACAAATTAAAAAAATATTCTTAATACATTTTTTTATAATTCAAAACATTATTAACTATCCACCTAACCAAATTTTAACTCATTAATAACAAACTGTAGGAAATAAAAGGTATATAACATGTAAGGTTACAAAAAAAATGCATTAAAATTTAAAACGTCGTCTAATTTAATACAAATAAAATTTTCCAAAACATCATCTATTAAAAGCATTAGAGAGTATATTAAATTTTGACCAAAAGTTATAGGATTGATTGACAAATGGTTTTTGGAGCATTACATAGCCAAACAAATATACAGTTATTATATTGATTCAATTAAAAATGGACTTCAAACATAACATAAAGACTGTAAATAAGATATATGAATTTTATTTTGCTACAAACCGTTCAAATATAATAATAAGATATGGAGTTATAGGATTGAGTTACATAACCTATAAATATACTAGAATAGACTTCAAACATATCATAAAACTCTAAATAAGATATATACTATGGCATAAAAATGGTCAAATCCATAGTATATCATTCATCCCACATCTCATTCCAAGCAAAAAAAAAACACATGTCTTCTAATATGAAAATCACACCATTGAAAGATGTGAAACCTTTCAAAACAGAATGGCAGTTACACGTTAAGGTCCTACTTACATGGAAGCAATGCACTTCTAAGTCCGGAAAAACATTGGATATCATCTAAGCCGATGAGAATGTGAATTACAAGTCTATTTATCCTATATTTTGATTTCTAAACTATTATGCATGATATCTACTAAATTTTTTGGCCTTCTTACATGCACAAGGATAACAAAATCCAAGCTTCGTGCAAGATGACTTATATCTTGGCGAATAAGAAAAGATTTCAACTCGTTGGAGTCTTAAGGGAAGACTTATTTCCTAGCACTTTTTCATCTTCTCTTTTCTTTGAACAAGTCCTTAAATGAAAAAATTATTAAACATTAAATGGAAACATCTTATTCGAATCATACTAACAGAGGAAGAACTAATGTAGCATATATATACCAGATCGTGTCTGTCTATTGGTATGTTTTGCAGAGTTCATATAACCATTTCGTGTATGAAGATCTGAAACATCAACTCACTCCTAAGAACTGAGTCTTTCAGATGGAGGAAATCGAACATTGTTTTACGAAAATATAAAGGTAGTCGAACCAAACATTAACAATGTAGGCTGAAGTGTACAGATAGATCGCTGATTGATATTCAGTTCGTTTATGTTCCACCACCACCAGTTCATTTCACTTTATTTTTGTCTGATTCATCTGATTTAAACCTCAAATATGTGTTATGAAGCGGATTTTGGCTTGCCTGTCAGAAGTATAACAACATGTACGTTACAACCTGTCATGTGGGAACTACCCGGCCCCTGGGCTCCAGACTCAAATCAATTGGTGAGAGCTTGTTTTATGGAAGAATTATTAAAGGTTGAGGTCTTGGGTCCGAAAATGCCAAACGCATCAATAATCTACATGGGGAGTCAGTGAAGGCTCACATGTGAAAGGTTAGGGTCGGTGCCTTACAAGGCTGTGAGCCTAGGTCCGCAGGACAGGTTGTCACAAAAAAAAATTGACTTTTATTGTAACAATCCGCCCCGTGGAAACTACCCGCTCCATGGACCCCAGACTGGCCCTGCAGAACATCGACTCCAACCCTTCACTTATAAGCCCTCACTGACTCTATAATTAGGTTGTTGGTATGTTTAGTATTCCTTGAAGACAACTTTTAGGTTTTCCTCTTTGTTGTTTGTCTTTTTTTTTTTTAACTTCAATTTGTTGGAATCTTCATCGATTTAGCTAGGTTTGGTTTGTGAATTCGTCGATTAATTCTTCCGTCTACATCGTCAACACTTCTCAAGAACGTAAAGTTAACATTTTTTTCCTTCAAACAAATGATCTTTTTTGTTGTAAACAGTCACAAAGATGTTTCTGAACCATGAGACCAAGCATTATACAAAGCCAAATTTTATAACTGACTAGGGGTTTGCCGTGATACGCCCGGAGTTTTTTTTGTTCTACAACTTTAATTATTTTTCTATTACAGTTTATATTTAAATATATGTTTACATATATACATTAGAATTTATCATTAAAATTTCGACCTATTTATATTAAATATTTTTGACTAATAAATTTGAAATGTTAGAACTCATAATATGTATGTTGGGTGTTTTTATTCCAAATTCTAGATTAATGTGTATGAGTTAAAATAATTAAACCTTAGTTTTTAATTTTTATAAAAAAAAATTATTTTGAATTTTTAAGTTTTTATGTAAAATAATTGTTATATTTATATTTTATATTTATTTATTATTTAATGACTTTAAAATCATTGAGTTTCCGTTTTATTTATCATCTATTTAAAAGAAAGTATAAACCAATGTATAAACCAACTTTTTACTTGGTCTATTTCAAAATTTAATTTATCAGTCTAACTAAATATATAGTATGAAATCTTGGTTTAATATACTTATAGATTTCCTATTATTAGTTAAAAAAATTAAAACTCAAATCTCATGGTTTTTGGTGATATTCTAGAATGGTTTAACAAAAATTATTTTATTCTCTTCAATTCCTTAAAATCATCTAAAACCTCATTAAAAATCAAATCACCTCAAATTTTAGATTGAATACACATCCCTTAGAGTTGCAATGTGAGAAGGAACAAAACGTCAGCGTTTATAGATTAGATGATATCAAGGTAATGAGATAACTAATCTCTTTTTAGTTTTTTCTTTCTTCAAATGGCTATTCTATTACCTATTACTCAAGCTTGAGGTGGTAACCAGACCGGAACATAATAACCAATGTAATACAATTCCCTATGAAAGGATCTGGCTATCTTAGCTAATGAATCAGACGATATATTTTCCGAACGAGGAACAAAAACAATCGAGAACTCCGTGAATCTGATCTTCAACTTCAAAAACTCCTCCAGCTCTGTAGAAAACTTCGGCCATGCTCCGGGGTCTTTGGTCATCGAGATTAAGTCCTTGCAGTCGGTCCCAAAAGATTGACATGTCGATACCTGAAGCATACACTCCATTGCCCAAGATAAAGCCTCCAGTTCTGAATGCAATGGTGAGATTCGTCGGCGTTGATTCCTTGCTCCCAAAATTTGCGTCACTCCTCTTGAATTTATCCATGTCCACCCATAGCCACTAAAGAGTGCGTTATGTGTCCAAGATCCATCTATCATGCATCTCTCTGAGATTAGAGCCCGTTCTGGGTTTTGTGCTTCCACCATTCCTTCTGGTCTTTGATTTGCTTCAAACCAGACATGACATTCTGATTTCGCGTGTCTAACAGTTTCCAAAGGGTCTCTGTCTATCCCTCTAAATAGTTTATCGTTCCTCGCTTTCCAGAAGTACCATATGATCCAAGGATATGGGTCCTTGTCCAATTCTAAATCTTCAATATCATTCTTTCGCCATAAGAGGCAATCTATATTTGAGAAGTGGCTTCCACTTGGGAATAGTGTTGGCGGTGTTGGTGTTTTCGCGTGTGCCCAAGTCTGTAGGGCTGGAGGGCATTCGAAGATGGCATGATTTATAGTTTCATCATCTGCACCACACCGAGGGCAATGGTTGTCACATGTCATATGACGATGAATCATATTACTCGTTACTGCTAACTGTCCAGATATCATCTACCAAATGTGATGTCTGATCTTTGAAGGCGCTTTTATTTTCCAAGCAAAGGCCTGAAATTTGTAATACTAGGTTCTTGCGCCTCCAATGTTTCATCCTTAAGCAAGTTAATTGCCTGATTTGACAGTATACATTCCATTCTTCGTATAGCTCCAGCAATATCCATCTCTATGATAATCCTGGCTTATGGCCAGAGATTGGATCAATGGGATGTCATCCTGATAAACATAGTTTTCCAGCATCTGAGTATTCCATCTCTTCGGGTTCCCAATCATCAGGTCACTTACTGGCAACATTGGGTGAACCACCGGTGTAATTAGCCTAGCTGGTCTTGCCGGCATCGTTGGGATCCAAAGATCTTCCCAGAACCTAATTTCATTACCAGAATGTAACTTTTGTCTAATCACCAACTCTATCAATGTCTTTTCAGCCATTATACTCTTCCACCCATATGAGGGATTGTTCGTAATGTTTAGTTGCAACGGTGAGCTACATCAGAAATATCGTCCTCTCAGAATCCTTGCCAATAAGGAGTTAGGAAATTGCACTAATCGCCATAACTGTTTTCCAAGTAATGTGAGTTTAAATTCATGAATCATCCTGAATCCTATTCCTCCTTCATCTCTTGATTTGCAGAGTTTCTCCCACTTAACCCCGTGAATTCCTCTTTTAGGAGGGTTTGAACTCCACAAGAACTGTGCAATGACACTAGCTATATAAGTTCTCGCATGTCTCTAAAGGTAAAAGGAGGGTTGACATTACATACTTGGGCAGAGCCAACAATATAGACTTTATGAGCACCTCCTTTACTCCCCTTGATAGCCATCTTCCTATCCAGCCATTAACACGGCCTTGTAGTCGTTCCTTCAGAAAGGCAAAGAGCCTTACCTTTGAACCGCTAATATCTTCAGGGATACCAAGATAGGTACCCATTCCCCCCTCATTTGCAATCCCAGTTGAAGTTTTTAAAGTATCCTTAACAAGTCCAGGTATTCTTTTACCAAAGAGTAAGGAAGATTTTTCAAAATTAATGCATTGTCCAAAAGCTTTTCCATAGGTCTCAAGTGCTTTCATGATTGCATCGCATTCACGTGGCTCTGCCTTGCAGAAGAACAAGCTATCATCAACAAAGAGAAGGTGGGATAGCGGAGGGCTAGCGCGTGAAACACGCATCCCCGTTATCTTTCTTTGATTCTCTGTAGGGGTGTTCAATCCGGATATCGATTCGGTTTCGGTTCGGTTTTTTCGGTTTTTTGGTGTTTCGGTTTATAAAAAATATCAACCATATTAAAACCATATTTAATATGGTTTGGTTCGGTTTATATACCGTCGGTTTTCGGTTTATTCGGAATTATACCAAAAAACCGTAAATATATTTATCTTTTAAAATATTTTGTGTATTTTACTTTATAAGATTAGATATCGGCTTTAAATTTAATTATAACATGGCGATATTTTGGTTTTTAAATAATCTATTTTTTATTTTACTATTTAAATAATCAGTAAACATATTTAT
This sequence comes from Brassica napus, assembly GCF_020379485.1. Classification (NCBI taxonomy): domain Eukaryota; kingdom Viridiplantae; phylum Streptophyta; class Magnoliopsida; order Brassicales; family Brassicaceae; genus Brassica; species Brassica napus. Next base: position 21,423,605 of record NC_063449.1, read on the forward strand.
TTAATAACAATAATAGTTTTTTGGAATAAAAGTAAGAAATATCAGTAATCCATAATACTATTAAAAAAAGTAAAAAATATGTTTTTTTAATTTGATAAAAAAAATTTGAACTTAAAATAAAATATTAAATAACTAAAATAAACATTTAAGTAGGAAGATCATACCAATAAAATAAATTAGGTATATATTATTAATTATATTATATAATTTACATATACTTATACTTTATATTTTAATTGATCGGTTTATTTGGTTTATTCGGTTTGATCAGTTTATATACCAAACCATATCCATATACCACGGTTTCTTAAAAATGACATCCATTCGGTATATTCAGTACTACCAAATCCAAATTATTTTTTCTATTTTGGTTCGGTTCGGTTTTACCGGATTGAACACCCCTAATTCTCTGCATGATTCAAAAGGCTTACAAGCGCTTCTGTACATAAGATGAATATGAAAGGAGACAAAAGATCTCCCTGTCGCAATCCCCTTTGTGGGATTATATTTCCTTGCGGCTGACCATTAACTAAGGAGAATTTAGACTTTAACACATAAGTAAAGATAAAGTATGCCTAAGTGTAATTTTTTTATTTTTTATTTTTGACCTAAATCATTTCCAAGCTTAACATATGATTGTATTTGAGGCCCATGAGTCTGTTAAGAATTAATTGCAAAACCAAGCCCACGATACGGCCCATCTCGGAGCTTTGTCTCTTAGCTTTCACAACCTTTGTCTTGGATCATCTCTCTCTCTCTCTCGGAACATCCGATGCTTCTCCGATCTCCATCATCGTCACACTTCACGGAGCCAATTCCAGGGAGGATCCACGTGTGATGCGTTGCTGGGGATTGAGGGGATCTTATCTCAGTTGAATTTTGAGGGGCAAGCTCTCACGCTACCGGATCGGCTCGTGCCTTCACTGAGAACCGAAGGAACAGCTCATTATCTTTCTGTGTGTTTGTCGTTTTCAAAGAGTAGAAAGTGAATCTCTATTGAGATCCCGATCTCTCCTTCAGCCAGGTACACTGAGATTTTCTCTCGATCCAAGCTTTCCAATTTCTCTGTAATGTGCGATTAGCTTTTATAGTTTTCGTTGGATCTGAATTGTTTGGTTATGCTATTCAATAATCTTAAATGAAGTTTTAGTTCACTTACACAATGACTCCATGGATAGGTAGATGGGTAGAGTTTCTGGGTATATCCATTGTAATAGATGGTCTGTGTAACTTTTCTCTGTTTGTCAATGAATTTGTTTGGCCATTGTTACTGTCAACTTCTTTCTAAGCATGAAAGCTTTCAACTTCTTTTGCAGCTCTGCATGCTTCGTGTGTGTTTCGGTGTTTGAGCTAAGACGCTATGGGGCATCAGAATCATCATCCTTCGGGAAGCAACTCGTTCCATGGAGGAGAGTTCAAGAGTTGTCACTCCAAACCGTCCAAGGTTGCTGTGGCGTCCATGATCAATTCCGAGATTGGCGCAGTTTTGGCTGTGATGAGGAGGAATGTGCGGTGGGGTGTTCGCTACATTGGAGATGATGATCAGTTGGAGCATTCTCTTATCCATTCTTTGAAAGAACTGCGTAAACAGATATTTATGTGGCATGCCAATTGGCAAAACGTTGACCCAAAGCTCTACATACAGCCGTTTCTGGACGTCATACTATCTGATGAAACTGGGGCTCCCATCACTGGCGTTGCTTTGTCCTCTGTCTACAAGATCTTAACCCTTGACGTCTTTACACTTGATACCGTGAATGTGGGAGAGGCGATGCATATCATAGTTGATGCTCTGAAAAGCTGTCGTTTCGAGGTAACTGATCCTGCCTCCGAGGAAGTGGTTCTGATGAAGATACTTCAAGTTCTTCTTGCTTGTATCAAGAGTAAGGCAGCTAATGGGTTGAGTAATCAAGATATTTTCACCATCATCAACATTTGCTTGCGTGTTGTTCATCAATCAACCTCCAAAAGTGAATTGTTGCAGCGTCTAGCGCGACACACTATGCATGAGTTGGTCAGGTGTATCTTCTCTCAGCTTCCTTATATCAGCCCGCTAGCTAATGAAACCGAATTAAATGTCGGTGACAAGGTAAATCTCGTTAAACTTGTATGTCAGCATTATTCTGTTTGTTCTATTGATAGAATTTTTAACAAATTGTACCATGACTAAGTTTTGAGGTGAATTGTGCTGACCATCTTTCCACAAATTTCATACGGTGTTCTTTCCTGTGTAGGTGGGAACAGTGGACTGGGATCAGAAATCTAGAGAAAGCAAAGTTGTAAATGGAAATATTGATAGCGTATCTGTTACTCTCGGCACTGACAAAGATCCTCGAAGTTCTGAGATGGTTGCTCCAGAAACAGAGCTTAATAATGATGAAAAGGGAACTGAGGTCAGTGATGACTTGAATGTTGCTGCGAATGGTGAAAGTGCAATGTTGGCACCTTTTGGTATTCCATGCATGGTAGAGATTTTTCATTTCTTGTGTACTCTGTTGAATGTTGGAGAAAGCGGTGAAGTCAATTCTAGGTCCAACCCTATCGCATTTGATGAAGACGTTCCTCTTTTCGCTCTGGGTTTAGTTAATTCCGCTATAGAACTTGGAGGCTCTTCTTTCCGTGAGCACCCAAAGTTGCTGAGTTTAATTCAGGATGAGTTATTCTGTAACTTGATGCAGTTTGGTATGTCAATGAGCCCTCTGGTTCTTTCTACAGTTTGCAGCATCGTCCTTAATCTCTACCTGAGTTTCCGTACTGAGCTTAAGGTGCAGCTTGAAGCTTTCTTCTCATGTGTACTTCTGAGAATTGCACAGAGCAAACATGGCTCTTCTTACCAGCAACAGGAGGTTGCTATGGAAGCTCTAGTTGATTTTTGCAGACAACATAATTTCATGGCTGAAGTGTTTGCGAATTTTGATTGTGATATAACCTGCAGTAATGTGTTCGAAGATGTTTCAAACTTGCTATCAAAGAGTGCATTCCCAGTGAATGGGCCTTTATCAGCTATGCATATACTTGCGTTGGATGGGTTAATTTCCATGGTTCAGGGAATGGCTGAAAGGGTTGGTGAGGAATTGCCGGCGTCAGATGTTCCTACACACGAAGAAGGATATGAAGCATTTTGGACAGTGAGATGTGAGAACTACGGAGATCCTAACTTATGGGTTCCCTTTGTCCGTAAGTCAAAGCACATCAAGAAAAGGCTGATGGTTGGGGCTGATCATTTTAACAATGATCCTAAAAAGGGTCTGCAACAACTCCAAGCGTTGCACTTGCTGCCGGAGGAACTTGATCCAAAGAGTGTTGCGTGCTTCTTCAGGTATACATGTGGGTTAGATAAGAATCTTATAGGAGATTTCCTGGGAAATCATGACCAGTTCTGTGTTCAGGTGCTTCATGAGTTTGCCAAGACGTTTGACTTCCAGAACATGAATCTTGATAATGCTCTGCGTCTCTTTGTGGGTACATTTAGATTGCCTGGCGAGTCGCAGAAGATACAGAGGGTGCTTGAGGCGTTTTCTGAGAGATACTATGAGCAGTCGCCACAGATACTGATTGATAAAGATGCTGCCCTCTTGTTATCTTACTCGATAATCTTGCTGAACACAGATCACCACAACACGCAAGTTAAGAAAAAGATGACTGAAGAAGATTTCATCCGTAACAACAGGTGCATAAACGGAGGCGCAGATCTTCCTAGGGAGTACTTATCTGAGCTGTATCATTCAATCTGCGACAGTGAGATTCAGATGATCCCAGATCAGGGAACCGGTTTCCAAATGATGACATCGAGTCGGTGGATTAGTGTGATTTACAAGTCCAAAGAAACCAGCCCCTATATCATATGTGACAGCACATCGCATCTGGGCCGTGACATGTTTCATATCGTGTATGGTCCAACTATTGCAGCTACATCAGTGGTTTTTGAGCAAGCAGAGCAAGAAGATGTTTTACAGAGATGTGTTGATGGGTTTTTCGCCATTGCAAAACTTTCAGCGTACTATCATTTGAATAGGGTATTGGATGATCTGGTTGTGTCTCTCTGCATATTCACGCCATTCTTCGCTTCATTATCTGTTGATGAAGCTGTTCTTGCTCTAGGAGAAGATGCCAGAGCTAGAATGGCTACCGAAGCTCTTTTCTTGATTGCAAACAAATACGGTGACTATATCAGCTCGGGCTGGAAAAGCATCGTGGAATGTGTCTTGAGCCTCCACAAACTCCAGATCTTACCAGCTCATATAGCTAGTGATGCAGCGGATGACCCGGAGCCATCAACTAGTAACATAGAGCAAGAAAGACCTTTAGCAAATCCCGTGTCAGTAGTATCACAGGCACAACCCTCAGCGGCGCCTAGAAAATCCTCTAGCTTTATTGGTCGGTTTAGCCAGCTTTTGTCTTTTGACATGGAAGAGATAGAGCCATTGCCAACTGAGGAAGAACTGGCAGCTTATAAACTCGCTCGTGGGATAGTGAAAGATTGTCACATTGATAGCATATTCTCTGACAGCAAGTTTCTCCAAGCTGAGTCTCTGCAGCAGCTTGTTAGCTCTCTCATAAAAGCAGCCGCGAAAGATGAAGCTAGTGCGGTCTTTTGCCTTGAGCTTCTGATTGCAGTAACTCTGAACAACCGAGACAGAATCCTACTGATCTGGCAAACTGTTTACGAGCACATCTCGGGTATTGTTCAGTCAACGACAACACCTTGCCCGCTTGTTGAAAAGGCTGTTTTCGGTGTCTTGAAGATTTGTCAGAGATTATTGCCTTACAAGGAGAACCTAACAGACGAACTTCTGAAGTCACTCCAACTTGTTCTCAAGCTTGATGCAAGAGTGGCTGATGCGTACTGCGAACCCATTACTCAAGAAGTTGCCCGTCTTGTAAAAGCGAATGCATCTCATGTCAGATCTCATGTTGGTTGGCGAACAATCATATCTCTGTTATCAATCACAGCTCGGCATCCAGAAGCTTCTGATGCTGGATTTGAAGCTCTCCGGTTTATAATGTCAGAAGGAGCTCACTTGCTACCATCAAACTACATTCTCTGTTTAGATGCAGCTAGACAGTTTGCTGAATCCCGAGTCGGCGAAATCGATAGGTCTATATCAGCCATCGACTTAATGTCAAACTCTGTGTTCTGTCTTGCAAGGTGGTCTCAAGAGGCGAAAAAGTCGGTGGGAGAAGATGAAGCTATGATGAAACTAAGCCAAGATATTGGAGAAATGTGGCTCAGGCTTGTGAACAACCTCAAAAGAGTTTGTCTTGATCAGCGCGACCAAGTGAGAAACCACGCCATCTTAATGCTGCAGAGATCTGTAGCCGGTGCAGACGGGATAATGTTACCGCAACCTCTATGGTTCCAGTGCTTCGACTCCGCAATCTTCCCATTGCTAGACGAATTGCTCGCGGTTTCAGTCGAAAATTCAAGAAAGACATTCAAGAAAACGGTTGAAGAAACGCTTGTGCTCGCCACAAAGCTCATGTCAAAGGCTTTTCTTCAGTCTCTCCAAGACATCTCGCAGCAACCATCGTTCTGCAGACTCTGGCTTGGTGTATTGGACCGTATGGGGACTTACATGTCGACCAAGTTCAGAGGAAAACGCAGCGAGAAAGTCCATGAACTCATACCGGAACTGCTGAAGAACACGTTGCTGGTGATGAAGACAACGGGTGTTCTATTACCAGGTGATGATATCGGTAGTGATAGTTTCTGGCAACTTACTTGGCTTCATGTTAAGAAGATATCTCCGTCTCTGCAATCTGAAGTGTTCCCTCAAGAAGAGCTCGATCAGTTTCAGAGACGAAACGCAAAGCCTGAAGATACTCCACCTGAGATGGGGGTGGAATAGAAAGAACTTGTGTTCCATACAGAAGAGAAAAGCATATTAAAGAAGTTTTTTAGACACTATATCCAAGTTTTTGTTTTTGCAGTATAGCTTTTTGCTTGATAATAGGGGATTATTATTATAATACTTTGGAGTTTTGAGCTTTGGACTTCTATGGAATGCACGTTGAAATTATGGATTTGATTGGAAATATATTTTGGAGCAATTCAGAAAAGTGTTGGGCACACAAGCCCCATAAACCCTTTATTGAGTTGCGTATAAGATATAAAATGAGCAGAGGAATTGCGTTTGAGAAGAACTTATTTACCGGTTTATTTTGGATTTCATAAGTTTCTGATTGGTGAGGCCTCACTTTTCCAAATATTTAAGGCTTTGGAGTTTGTTTACGATTTCCATCCAGACAATATACGAACATATCAGAATGTATAGCAGCTGTATCGGGAAGTGTTTTGAACTTAGTGGTGGTCTTTTTATTGGCACATTATAAAGTTTTGATGTATTATTTTTGAGAAGTGGTCTCTTTGCCGTTATTTGAGGTTAAATGTTATTGTTCGCCAGGCCGTGGACAACATCAATAAAATTTGTTATTGATTATTGGCAGTTCTCATCAAAATTTACAGATTCTAGTGTTAGTATTTTTGTTTTTTTTTTAATGTATGTCATTTTATATTTGTTTTAGTTTCTGTTTCTTATAAGGTTTGGGGAAAAGTTGATATTTTATTAGGTGTCTCCAAAGATATTTTCTTTAGTCAGCAATTAAAATATTTTTAGTCAGATTTGATCAGAAGTTTTGTAGATATTAAAATATCGGACGGGTGTTACACGGAAAATAAAATTGTTGTACTCTTTTTTTTTTTTGAGGGAATTTGCACTTGACAATGGAGAATCCATATATAATAGCAAACTCGTTTTTATCTAAACGCTTATGTCATCAGTTTTATAGGAAAAAAATATATAATGGTGGATTTTGTTTCTAATATATAATCTAATGGTTACAGTTTCATTTACGATACATTTACGATACAAAATATGACATCATAGATTCACTTAAGAAAAAGACGTCTTCATTTCATGAAGAATTGTACATTTTCACAAGGTTAGCCATTAAACTCTTTGATAATAAAGTTGTATCTTTTCAGAAGCTTACCCATTGAACCATTTCATAATAGAAACTTTTAACAAATTTATATATGGTGTTTTCATTCCCCTCCCCTCACCATTCTTCGTTCTTAATTTTCTGCTTGTGTGGAGTTACTTACAATCATAGAGTATATTGTTTTTCTCAAAAAGCTCATTGATTCCGTTTGATATATTTACCCATCTAGAATTTCAGTCAATACATCTATTGGATCCTCGATTCAAAACCACTAATCTGTTTCTCTCTTTACTCCATATCAAAAAGGTACAAGTCTACACAGACTCACTGTTAATACCGTAATGAATATAAGGAACATGTATAATTCTTAAAATTATTTAATTTAACAAAAGTTAAAAGTAGAGAGTTTGAACGGTTTGTTATACTAAATAAGATTGGTTGTGCATGTTAGATAGAGATTCCATTTAACTGATTGCATTCTTAAGTACAATATAGAGATTGTTGATTTTAGATATGTTTCTAATCACCCTACAATCAGTGGCGAATCTAGGATAAAATTTTTGTGGGGACATAAAATAAATGAAAGGGAAATATATGGCTAGAAGGGAATTCAAACCGTGGTCTAGGAGAGGCAGGTAAAGAACTGAAACCATCTATGCTACGAAAAGCTTGTTGTTTCTTATGCAAATACATTTATTTCTATATTTTTGTGGGGGCAACTGCCTTCTCCCTAGTCAACTTAGGTTTGCCACTGCCTACAATAAGATATACCACATTGGTTCAAAATCAGTCGTAGTAATAGTTATTTTGAGATGCCCAATTTGTTTGATAATAGACTTCTTGGCATGGGAAATTTCATGTGTTTGTTTGTATTTCGCTTGCCAAGTTTTCTTGTGTTCAATAATGTGTTTGTTTGTTGTTGCTTTTGATTTCTTAACCTCAAATGAAGTATTATTCATCTTTTTCAAGATTGGAAGTTACATGTATAAAACTTTGTTTGTTTATCTTTTAAAGTTTCAAAGTAATTAGTTCACAAACTTCATTTGAATTCCAAGTGTAAAGATGGATGTTTATAAACATATAATTTTTGCATAAGATTTGGAAACTGGGAGAAATTTTATCTACAATATTGGTGAGTGTTGGAGTTTCCCATTGTCCAGAACGCGATGGTCTGTAATCACAATATGGGAAACCATACACTTTCTACTAGCTACAGCCTCCTAGAAAACCGCATTGCAAATCGTAGATGCTTAGTCGACCTTTGCTTTATATTTTCACTTGATGTCTTGTGACACTTTAATTCTTGAATATTGTATCAAGCGTTAATTAACCATATTTGTTAGATGCTTATAATGTAACCGATATAAATTTTTATCCGTTTAAGTAATTTACACAACCTTAGAAAAACCATGCCGACTATGTATTGATTTGAAGAAAATGTCACACCGTTCAAAAAAAAAAATTTGAAGAAAATGTCTGGTCTTCAAAAAACTAAAGGGAAATTGCACTCTATGGCTAAAAAAAAACCAATAATTCATTGGCTGACTAATAAACCTAAATAGTTAGTATATAATGTATATTTTATATAATAATATATTTCTACCTTTGTCTACATCTAAAACAACCGGTTGAGGCAATAGTTTATAGTAAATAATTAATCATTTCAAAACTACATCGTGAACAACTAATATTCACACATAACTCTAATGTTAATTTTTAATAGTAAATTATATGGAAGGTAAATGGAGTTCTTCTCAGATGTTTTGGAAGAAACCATTTTTATCCACAGCGAAGTTTCTTGGTGAAGAAAAGAACTTCCAGGAACTCATGCGGAAAGTGAAGAAAAAAAATTATGAGATTTTTAAATCAGGCGATGGAGTCAAAACGAATATGAGATTGCAGAATCACAGTTAATGAAGACAAAGAAAGAGATACTTATATACATATTTGTGTACATATGTATGGGTTACCATACTATTTAAGATATAGTCTGTTTTGTTCACATATTTCTATACTATATGAAATAGAACAGTCTGTCGTGCTCTTTAAATTCAACAGTTCTCATATTTGTAATGAAAAATTAGGAATACCAAAAAATATAGGAATACCACTTTCCTCTCCTCTTTAAGCTTGCTATCCATAGCCTTCTCGCTTGTTCTAATTGTTGCAATGTAATATTTGTTTATTTCTATTTCATTTGATGAGCATAGAATAGAAATGCTATTATACAATATATGAGTATGAATTATGTTTTGTTGTTGTGTCATTTTATATTTTATATTTTATATTTTAAAAGTAGATTATCACAATGAATGGTCTATATTGTATAGTATAATATTACATAATATAGTTTAAGATTACACAATATTATGTATATAATTTTGATATTTGGGTTTAGGGTTTATATTTGGATTGAGGGTTTAGTGATTAGGATTTAGGGTTTAGTATTTGGAAGATGGGGGTTGAGGTTTTGGTCAACATTAACTTCTTTCATGCAAGCATAAACATTTTATAACTTCTCCAACATGTACTATACTATTTATTTTGTTCCATTCTATTTAGGTTTATGGTTGATATTTGAGTTTATGGTTCATATTTAGGTTTAGAGTTTAGTGATTATGGTTTATGGTTTAGCATTTAGAGGTTGGAGGTGGGTTTAGGATAAATTTATTATTTAGGAGTTGAGATGGAGTTGGTGTCTTATACTATTAGGGATTATGGATATGGTTATAGTCTTATACCACTTTGGCCATATGAAATAGAACGCTCTGTACCTATTTATGTGGTCACTAAACGTGCGACATAGATAGCTTCTTCTTCTTTTATGTATAAATATGTTTGTGGCAAATAAGTGTGTGACGTGAGTTTTATTACAGTGCATAGTATGCCATAAATAAGTGTGTAAGTTGGTGGCATTACGTGATATGATAGTAATAATGGTGTTTTTCTCTCATCCATATATTTTAACAACTACATCATTCACCTTTTTTTTTCTACCCGCTACTTATAAAAGATGGGGGTATAACCGACTAAAATAGAAACTAATTGTTAGTGAGTTAGTTATGTCAAAATCATTGACATATACATAATTTCCCTTCAAAAATTGGTTATACAACAAATTAACCCAAAACTAAATCCAACAGTTTTTTCATGCAAGATGGAGGGAGACAATTTAATAATATTTCTTGTTTCCATAAAAAAAAAGTTTCCAAAATTTTATAATGAACAAGATGAATGATGTTTCTATCATATATATTATATTATGTTTATTGTAAAAATTATGATCTTTTACAATATATATCTTTATATTTTATTGTAAGATTACCCTTAAATTAAATGAAACAAAATTTCTCAGGTCTTTCTATACTTTTTAATTCAATTTAAATAAATAAAAATATATATTAAATATTAATAATATGTTTAATCACTCATTTAGAATGTAGATATGGTTATGTATATGTAAACTGTAAAGAGCTGAAGCAATTAGGAAACAAACGTATCAATCGAAATTGTTTAAAAGTTTGTTAATATATGTTATTTTTACTGTACCAAATTAACTAATTCAGCCAATTTTAATAGTTATAATATTTAATCATTAATTTTTGAATAGATTCAAAAAAAAAAAGATATGACAAAATTTCACAACAAAACAAAGGTAAAAGATAAACAATATTGTTATTTATATGAAGCTTACAAAAATATATGGAGTTGTAAATAAGGTTATTTTATGTGTTCATAAATAATAAAATAATACTCATTTATTTACTTTTGAAATAGAGATAAAAAGAAAATGAACACAAAAAATAATCAGCAAAACAAGTAATGAGATGTGGTGATTGTAATGCTTTTAGTATGGCTTGTCGAAATTACTAAAAATATCGACTGGCCAAACATCTATTATTACAATATGTTGTAAACAAGGTAGAATGAAATTATCCAAGATCGAAGAGCCTGCAATGCATCTTGATAATCCTCTCGGAATAATCTGGGATTGTGTTGTTCCTCATTAGAAAAGAAGGCGCACATTCCTTGCAAGGTCGATCATCTATACATCCGACAAACTCATCATTAGAATCGGAAACAATAGCTCTTCTCATGGCTATTCAACAAATGAACTGTTCACATTTCATAAAGTGTCTTTCCTCGGTTTGATCAACTAAATCTTCTAAGAGCAGCTAAAAATCTAATGGCATCTTGTAGCTCTGAAGCAATACAATTAGAAAGGATAATTCTTAAGCTAAGTTTGTCAAATCGGTAATACTTTTTTCAGTATTGATGCAAGATCAGAAACTAACCGTGAAAAAACCACCCAAATCCCGACCATAAGGCAAGCTTCGAGGACATGGTCTGAAACAAAAGACTTGCGAGAAAGCTTCAACGGTCAATGGAGGTTCTCCTTCTCAACCGGACTATTCTCTCAGCCTAGACAAACTCACAGGACAGTTCGGCCAGCTCAGCATCAACAAGAAGACATCCGGTTCAGAAGAAGATTCACTTGAAGATCTCGGACCAAAGGAAATATTTGAAGAACTCGGTCCATTTCCAATTTTATGAAGATCAAAATGGTCCCGCTAAAAGCATCAAAGAATGGCCCATACTTCCATCAACCCACTGCCTCACTTTGTTTGTTATGGAGCTTCTCAAGCCTTAGCCCACACCAACCATTTCACCTAAGCAACATGAGATTAAAAAAAACAAGCTATCAAGGAGTCTAGGTGCATAATTGGCAACTTCAGTCAAACCAATTCGTTGCCGATTAGCCAAATAAGGTAAACTTTAATTTCTCATTTCAAGGATTATTTGACTAACTATTCTTGTTTCCTTTTTATTCTTTCATTTACGATTTGAATAATTTAAAGCACATTGTTAGCCTTTGTTCAGGTCATTGAATCGAGTCTATGTATTAATTTGCTTCGAGTCCCCTAGACCTTTTTTAAGCATTTGTGTATTCTTTACAACTATCAATAAACAAAACCAAGATTTTGCCAAAGCGTATCCTTTTCGTTCCAAGTCTTTGTGTGTGTGTGAAGTAGCAAAAAGCGACCGACTAATCAAGGTTCTGTGCAAGAGTCTTATACCATCATTCGTTCCATCCATCGACTCCATCATCCACTCATTGTTCTAGGAGAGGAGAGTTGCACAACAAATCAGCCAGAAACCATCCGTCTACTTGATTCCCATCGAATCAGAAGAAGAGTGTTGAACAACCAATCTTCTGGTTGCCATCGTCCATATATATATCCATCATTCATCGTTCGACCATCACTTAGCCGATCGATCAATTCTAGCGACCATCAACATGGTTCCTATCCGATCGATGAACATCAAGTATGTTTATAGACCTTTTCTACCGTACGTAGATATGTTAGCTAAAGAAGCAAGAAGAAGAGACCAAAACTATGTAATATCTTCAAGTTACTGATATTGGGTTGACAAAAAAAAAAAAAAAAAAGACTGAAATTGTTCTCCTTTGTCAACGAGTGGGGGCACACCCAAAAAAAAAGACTAAAATTATTCATCATCAATTCATTCTCGCCTCATCTATTTTCCGATTCCGACACCGTACTTCTTCTTCTTCCCCATCCGTTTCTGATCAGGTCTCATCTGTCTCTTCTTTTCTGATTGTGAATTCCACTTTATAATCTCGAAATTTATATTCCTAATTTCGGTTATGCTTCTTCGATCACACGAGTCTATTGAGATCGGTGTGAATTCTTGCTTTTTCAATTTCTTTTTTTTAGCCCGTGTTGACATGTGTTTCAGAAATGCACAACGTATCAGGATTCATTATTGATTTCTTTTAATCATCATTGTGTGTTGGTTTGATTCTGCAGATTGTATCTAATCTATTTGGAAGAATGAGTGAGGTGTTTAACGGATACGAGCGCCAATATTGCGACCTCTCTGCCAATCTTTCCAAGAAATGTTCCTCTGCGCTTTCCCTTGACGGAGGTAAAACAATATAGGATACTTAGGTTTCTGTGTTTGATACCTTACTGATTGATTTGCAGAACAAAAGAAGCAGAAGCTTTCCGAAATCAAATCTGGCCTTGAAATTGCAGAGGCATTGGTATGTCATTAGGCATGTAATTGTCCTTCTTACCTTTTGAAGTTTTGTACCCTTTTTCTTTATTAACCAGATTAGGAAAATGGATCTCGAGGCGAGGAGCCTCCCACCCGGTGTTAAGTCCAGCCTCCTTGTCAAATTAAGAGAGTTCAAGTCTGATCTTAACAACTTCAAAACACAAGTGAAGAGAATCACATCTGCAAACTTGAACGCTGCTGCTCGGGACGAGTTGCTTGAAGCTGGCATGGCTGACACAAAAACGGTATCTAAAAGGACTCACTCGCTAGCATTTTGTTCAATCTTCTAGTAAAACATGTTTTGATTGATACGCCATTTGAGGTTCAGGCTTCAGCTGATCAAAGAGCAAGGCTGATGATGTCAACAGAACGTTTGGGTCGAACCACAGACAGGCTCAAGGACAGTCGTAGAACAATGATGGAGACTGAAGAGATTGGCGTTTCAATCCTCCAAGACTTGCACGGTCAGAGGCAATCTCTCCTACGTGCTGGAGACACGGTACTTGCTCTCTACTTTATATACTACATGATTGGTGCTCTTTAAACCAATAGTTTCAACTCTGATGATACATACATACAGCTTAGTGGAGTAGACGAGAATGTTGGAAAGAGCAAGAAGATCTTGACAGGCATGACGAGGAGGATGAACAGGAACAAATGGACCATTGGAGCCATTATCGCCGCTTTGGTCGTCGCCATTATCATCATCTTGTACTTCAAACTCACCAAGTAAGCCTCTGTAACTGAACCAAAACTCTTCGTTTGTGAATCTTTGATTTTTCCTTCTCTATTTTTTGATGTCTGTGTGAAAAGTTGTCTTTGCCACCTTTTGTATTACTGCCTCGAGAAAAGTAAGGCCTCAGATTGTTTGGTTGAGTTTGCAAATGCATTTATTATATTTAGTTTAGTTTTTGCTAAATGATGCTAAATTACGATTTGCAGAGGTATAAATCACATTTAAATAATCAGAGGCTTAAATCTCGAACCCTTGATGTAATTCTCACTTTCTATTATTTGCATTTCGAACTGGCTCAGCGACTAGAACATCTAATAGTTAATCAAATCGACAGAAGAAGCCATTTGATAAATCTTTTGTTCATGTGGTAAGATTGAGAAACTGTACATAATTGAATATTGACATTAATACAATTCTGGCTTAGTAGATAACTTATGTAATTTTCTCTCATTCTTGAACCTGCTGTAGTCAGCGAGCAAGCTCCCATTAACCTTATGCTTCACATTCTCCACCAAACTGGTCAAAACCTGTAAATTTGTATTCAAATCAGATCATGTGTCTTTATAACACACAGTCAAATAAGAGTATTATACAAAAATGTGTTTACCGCAGTGGCTCCTAACATCTTCGGGTACCAATTCAAGAACCGGAGGAAGAACAAAGCTTATGTTCATTTCTATCTGATCTCTGAGCTTTGTATTCTTTCCTATTCGGTCTGGGTACAATGCTCCTTTTACTCCCAAGCTGAAATCAGATGGCTCCATCACTCGGTAAAAGCCCTTTCAAGTTCCCATCTCGTCTGTCTGAAACGAAAGCAATGCAAAAATATATCAATATTATTAAAAGAAGATCATTTCTAACTTTTACTATATAACATTTTACCAAAAAAAAATCTAACTTTTACCCTTTATGAAAAACTAATACCATAAGACCATTTTGCCATTAATAAATGTTTAATTATATATAAAATAGTAATGGCAGCTGTAATAGTAAAAGTTAACCTCAAGAAAAATCGGCCTTATTGGTTTATTTTAACCTAATTACTCGGCCGGTACGATTTCTTTCAATTTACACAAGCATAAAGAATTACATTCATATCTATTTTATTAAATGAAACACATACAGTACAAATCATTTATAAACAACATACAACAACACAAAATCATTAAAATAGTTACTTCAAGGACTTGCATTTGAAACGGTTAAGCTACTTACAACAATTTCATCAATTACATAAATAAAAATGGGTTTATTCTAGTTAAATTTTAATTCCAAAACTTACAAATGTAACCTTAAATAATCATTACAAAACCCATAAATTGAAATGCATAACATAAATTAAAATGCATTTACCTTATATGAAAAATCAAATAATCTATTTAATTTCATGTACTATTAAAAAATACATTAGAAGTTTAATTGATTTTAAAAAAAATATTATTATATTTTTCTTGGTTCTTATTGGGTCAACCATTGTCAATTCATGGGTTAATGGCGGGGCTTTAGGTTTTTATCGGATTTTTAACTAATGAGTTTTTCACTAAATCGAACTGGATTATATATGGTCACCGGGTTTACCGGTTTGACCGCCAATCCAGATCGGATTTAAAAAAAATAATTATATCTTAATTCATCTATATACCACATATGCACCCCCTCTAAAAGGATTTATATAATATGTAAAAATAATAGTGATTATTTACATGCCCTACTAGTCTTCAACATTTGGTTTCAGTTCGGATATTCCGGTTTTTGTGTGTTTGGTTTTAGAAACTTAAGAACTGTTCAGGTATTTGCAAGGTTTGGTTCTGTTTTAGTTGGGCTATTTTGGTTTATGGTTCAGCTCAGATAGAAGGGTTGGGAACCAACTAATATCCAAAAAAATCGTGTCCAATTCGGTTCTGGTTCGATTATGGTTTCTTGGGTAATTTTGGATTTATAGGAAATGGTGAAATGCTAAGATACTCTTAATGAAACAAAATTTATTTTGTCATACTCTTACTAATTCTTACATAGTCCTCATTTAATTCATACTCCTAAGAAACGTGGTCAATGTCAAAATTACCTCTTTTGACTAAACCAATCAAAATCATTCTCTCTCCTACTCTATCTTTTTCCTTTCTCTCACTATTGTAGATCTTCAACCCAAATTTGTTCAAGCTCCATTCAATTTGGCATTTATCTTCTTCATTAATTCATTCGTGAAGAATTAGAAACTTCAAATTCGTGTTCACAATTAACTAATTGAGCATTGAGAACAATGAGTCTCGATCTATTTGGATAATCAAAAACACTGATATAATCATAAAAGAAAATGTATCAGATTAGTATTTTTATTTTCAAAAAAAATAAAAAAACGTTGTAAAACCTGGTATGAACAAAATGGTATAACTATGTATAATTATGTATAACTATAACCGTACAACTTGTATAACTTGGTAAAACTATAACAACTAAGTAAAACTGTGTAACTAGGTAAATTTGTACTAACTAAACTGTATAACTTGATATAACTATATTGGTAAAAATGTAGAACTTGGTAAAAATTTATGGTTAAACCGTGCAACTTCATCTAACTTGATTGTTAATCATTTTGATTTTTACATGAGACAACAAGTTCTTTCACAAACATACACTTTGATTATGAAAAATACTATTATAAAGCCGGAGATGGTTATGAATTGATTTCAAACGAAGGTAGCTTGTATGCTAGTGGATAGGATATGCAGAAAGATTACCATAAATCCATGTACAAAGAAGTTGAATTTGAGTTATATTTCATTGGTAGTAAAACCTATGAGCCAATTGAAGAAGCATAACAACATCTTAAGGTGACTAATTCAGTGGAAGATGGTGTTACTCTAGATAGAGACAATGTAGGTATTGATTTGGATAACATGGAGAGCATGTGAAAGATTGAGTTGATTAAGCATCACATCATAACTGTTTTGAAATTATTATTTTGAACTGCGAGCTCTGAATATTAAGAATTCTGATTTATTTTGATTAAAGTATACATAAAAGTGCATAATTGCTCTTGAAAAAGTTTAAATTCGGGAACCAGAAGGAAATGCACACCACGATTAGTTGCATCTATTATTCAAGATGATTCTTCAAGACAATAGAAAAACTAAATAAAACTTAGTAAAACAGATAAAATACAAAAAAAATTGAAGATACAAAATTCTAAACTTGTTTGGTTGTTTACAAGTATTATGCTTATTATTTGTTAGTATTTTCTGATTTAATTTCAAAAAAATTATAGTCAAAATTTTCATGACATAGTTGTGTACTATTTATAATAGAGGAAATAGCTTGTTCTTTTGTGCTTTTTTTTCTTAGTACTGACCTTGTGACATTACAAAACTTATATATGCCACAAAATTAATTATATTACAACATGATTTGATTGAAAATGATTGTAAGAAACTAAATATAAGTGGTATAACTATAATATAAATCTTTTGAGTACAGTAAAACTAAAAAAAAAATACCAAAAATAGAAAAGTAAAACTTTGAAGCTTTTTGTAAAACTACAAACTTGGTAAAACTTCGACCCCAAAAATGCTGTAGAAATTTTTCCCGCTCAAATTTCAGAATTTTTCCTCCCAATTTTTTCTTTTTTCTAGACCCCCAAAACAAAGTTGGTAACTATAATTGTTTTAATTTTTAGGGTTTTCTCATTTCTACTATCTTTTCAATCCTCTCAACCCATTTTCTCTCATCCCATTTCTCCTTTTTCATCTTTCTTCACTTATTATGCAATTTTCACTTTTTTTTCAGAAAATAAAGGTCAATCAAGAGTCAAAACTCTGAAGCTACATATTAAGTGTTGATGCAGCGGCGAGGGTATCATCGAGAAGTTCTCTAAATCTGTTCCAAATCCTTATTTCCAATATTATTGATGTCTCTCTGTGGTTTCTCAAACGACCATGCGGATTAAGGACCCAATAATGGAAGAAAAATATTGATAGTTGTATGTTGTCTTATTCATACTGTCAT